>NW_022680637.1:0-166319 GCF_009764315.1 Trachypithecus francoisi | reverse complement strand
AATGCATTCTCAGTTTCAAGGTTTGGCTCTGTGGCTTTGAGTCTGTTTGCCTTCTTCATTGACTTCTGTTCATCCAACACTTTTTATAAGTCAGCATTTCCCAAAGCTATGCCTGAATTCAGCCTGTGCCTCTACAGTCTGCTTTCTATGGACTCCCAACCATCCCTATAGCTTCCAGCAGGAGTTCTCTGCTGCTAAGTCCCTAATCTGTGTTTCTCTACTCTCATTTCTAAATGCCAGATACCTAAACCTGTAACTCAGCACTTGTAAAATTAAATTCATGGCTACCTTCTCTATTCTTGCAGTCTATATTGCATATCATATTCTCTAGTTTATAATAAAACTATGGAATTACCATGCAGCAATAAAATAATAATTGTGTTAGATAAATTTATATTAATCATATTTTTGTTTTAAAATGCATGTTGAGTTAGCACATTACATTTATTTTCAGGAAAATCTATAAAACTCTTTTAATTCTTTCTTTCTTTTTTTTTTTTTTTTTGGAGATGGAGTTTTGCTCTTGCCAGTGGGAGTGCAATAATGGGATCTCAGCTCACTGCATCTCTGTTAGTTTGGAGACAGCCAGTCAGACCAGTGTGCAGAGTGTATCAGGAATGGTGACATGCTTTCTGTTGTTGGATTCCTCATTTGTTTGCATTCACCCTTTACACTCTCTTTATTCTAAAAAGCTTTTTTAAGTCTTAAAGTTCTTCACCTTTTGCAGTCCAGGGTCATTTCTCTGGGTTTGTAGCGCAGTGATACAGTAGAAGATCAAGGGAGACACCCAACTATGCTTGAGTAGATCTTCTGCCCTGAACTCTACCCTGTTAACTCTTGGGGAATTAAGTGCCTACAATGATGGTACCCTAGACCTAGTGATTCAGCCAACTCAAGCACAAGGAGTATGATTAGAATCACCTGGGATGGTGATTCTGATTTGCATCCAGGATAAGGGATTACCACCATAGAGGAAGAGGCATTAAACAATAGCTAGTGGGCCAAATCTGCCTGACCATCTGTTCCTTTAGGACCCATTGGCTAAGAATATATTTTCATATTTTTTAAATGATTGGGAAAAGAATCAAAAGGAGGCTCATGTTTCATGATGCTAAAAATTATACAACATCTAAATTTCATTGTGCATAAATGGGAACACTACAATATTCATTCATTTTCATATTACCTGTAGCTGCCTCTCCATATGACAACAAGGTTGAGTCGTTTCAGCAGAGACTTCATCCATGTTCAAGGTTTTCTCACCTCTCACTTTCAAGGTATTTGTGCATAGTATTCGAGGTATTTGCTTACGGCTTCTCCTACTTTCTTAAACACTTGTTTCTACATGGTTTTAAAGAAGATCGCCATGGCCCTGGATTTCCAAGTTAAATATAGACAACCTAGAATGTGTCATAATATTATCTCCCTAAGCTGTCTAGTTGGGCAGGAATGTTGCAGAAGTGAACTCATGCCTGTTTTCTGGACATGAATCAAGAAACAGTGAACTTGGAAGGGACTTTGGGCCATCAAAGAGTCAGCTTTAAGATGAAGGATAAAAACAACAGGCAGACTGGTGTGAGAAGAAAAACCAAGTGCTTGCTTCATAAACAAGTTGCTGGATGAAGTTTTCCTGAAGCCTGTTCAGCCTTTGAACTTTCCATTTAGAGTTGTTAGAACTAGAAAATAATACAGGATGACCAATTTTATTTAAATTTTAGATAAACAACAAATAACTCTTTAGTATAAGTATTGTAAAAATAAGTAACTCAAAATCAAAGCTGTTGGAACTTTCTTTTTTTTTTTTGAGACTTAAAGGAATGTGGTTATGGTCACCTGACAGACAGCTATAACCTAGGCAGCTGCAACCTTTGTTCCACTGATTATAGAATAGCCTTTGCTTTACCTACATTGTCTAGTAAAATATTGTGAATGACTAAAAGGCAACAGAGAAGACCCCTTCCCACTGCACTGTTGACTTTTGGTGTGGTTAACTTCTCTCTTTCTTCTCATGAACAAAGACTCACAATATCACATTGTATGAGATGAAATATCAAATATAACTTTTTTAAATTAGAAAAGGAAAAAGAAGCAGCTGTAAGTAATCAAATTGATGAAAATTAGAAACCAACCACCCACAAAAAACATTGTAATCCTGTTAAATTTTGTTGTTATTTATTCCCATTTAAGCAAGACCTTAACTTTCCTGTTTAGGACCAATGATTCCATTCCTTCAGCTTCTGTGTTACCTGAAAGTCTGTTCTTAACTTTGCACCTGATAAATTCTTTTATACTGGATTCTGATCCTTTTGATGATTTTAGGTTGACAGTATGTTGTATGTTAGTGTGTATTTACATGTGTATATATGTATGGTGCATATATTCATGTATATGTGAATGTGTGTGGTGTGTGGTGTGTGTGTGTGTCTGTGTGAACTAAGCTCTTATTTTTTCCCCCTACTGACTATTCTCATTTACTTGGATAACTTCTTAACATCTAGTTACTACCTGTTACTACTGTAGAAGTGTGACAGCAAAAGCAGATGTTGAACTCAATTAATAATTCTAATCTTACACAAATGCTAAATTTGCAATTAGATAAACTTGGACCCATTCTGTATTTTTAGAATTAAAGTAATGTGCCAAAATACCTAGAGGTGTTAACTTTTCAGGGAAACCTTACTAGAATCACTTATCAAAGAAAATAGATGGCAAAACTCCCTGGACTTGCCATTTAAAAACCCATGATCTTTATATATAATATGTATACCTAATATGTATATATTTAACCCATGAATTATATGTCAGGTTTTTCACTAACAGACTTTCTTTCTACAATGAACCACACTTCTTGGTGTCAAGGCATATCCTGTAGCCTGACTTCCATGTCCCATAATTTTTGAGTGGGTAATTGTGACTAATGATAGTTCACTGTGCAGTCTTCTGCAGGCTGTTACTTTTTAAACATTTTATCCAATGAATTTTCCATAAGAAAAGTAGATAAAATATTCCAATTTTGCTTAAAAAAATGCACACAGAATTCAGGAGGTGAAGATTCACAGGAATAAGAAGCCACACATAGTCTATTTAAATCAATAATTGGTTGAGGGAAAAGGAGACGAGTGAATAAATGCAGTCTAACTCTGTTTGGAGAATAATTCTCATACATAAATGGATGAAGAACATGAACAGACACTTCTCAAAAGAAGACATTTATGCATGCAGCAAACATGAAAAGAAGCTCATCATCACTGGTCATTAGAGAAATGCAAATCAAAACTACAACGAAATGCCATCTGATTCCAGTCAGAATGATGATCATTAAAAACTCGGGTAACAACAGAAGGTGGAGAGGATGTAGAGAAATATGAATGCTTTTACACTATTGTGGGAGTGTAAATTAGTTCAACACTGTGAAGACAGTGTGGTGATTCCTCAAAGATCTAGAACCAGAAACACCATCTGACCCAACAATCTCATTACTGAGCATATATCCAAGGGATTATAAACTATTCTACTATAAAGGCACATGTACAAATATGTTTATTGCAGTACTATTTACAATAGCAAAGACTTGGAACCAATCCAAATGCCAATCAGTGATAGACTGGATTGAAAAAAAAAGTGGCACATTTACACCGTGGAATGCTATGTAGCCATAAGAAATAATGAGTTTATGTTTTTTTCAGGGACATGGATGAAGATGTAAACCATCATTCTCAGTAAAATAACACAGAAACAGAAAACCAAGCACCTCATGTTCTCACTTATACATGGGAGGTGAACAATGAGAAATACCGACACAGGAAGGGGAACATCACACACTGGGGCCTGTCGGGGTGTAGTGGCCAAAGGCAGGGAGAGGATTTGGACAAATACCTAATGACTGTGGGGCTTAAAACCTAGATAAATTTTTATAAAATATGCATTGCTATCTGATGGCCTGAAATGATCTGTAAAAGCCCGGTTTCAAACTTGATAGCTCTAAGTTATTTAAGGTAACACATAACAGCAAAGTATTTATTATCAACAGAAATGACTTCTCCAAAGGAAAACAAATTATATATAAAACTCCACTAAAATACAACTATTTCTAAACCACGAATAAAAGTGGTAGTTTACAGAAATCTTGAGTTATAACAAATTTTGACTTCTATATATACTGATGGCTCTCAAATAGAAATATTTCACATAACTAGAAGTGTACATATGTATGTTTGTGTGTGTGTGTTCTGTCTGATGTTTTCAAGTGAATTTGTCTGAATATTTTGTAAAATTAGAATAAAATATAATAAGTCTATTGTTTCATTGCATAAATATGCAATATTTAACGGGATTGGTAAAAAAAAAAATAAAAGCTTCCCATTAATTGAAAGTATGTTTGAAGAGTACAAGGGAAAGGAGAGTTACACTTCTGAGACAAACATTTCTCATAAATTGGAAGTAATTAGTGCTTTGGAATTTTGTTAGATAAATTTATATTAATCATATTTTCATTTTAAAAATATATGCTGAGTTAACATGTTGCATTTATTTTCAGAAACTTCTATAAGACCCTTTTAATTTCTTTCTTTCTTTCTTTTTTTGAGATACAATTTTGCTGTCACCCAGTGTGGAGTGCAGTGGTGGGATCTCAGCTCTGCAATTTCTGCCTTCTGGTTCAAGGCATTCTCCTGCTTCAGCTGCCTGAGTAACTGGGATTACAGGCACTTGCCACCACTCCTAGCTAATTTTGTATTTTTAGTAGAGATGGGGTTTCACCATGTATGCCAGGCTGGCCTTAAACTCCTGACCTCAAATGATCTGCCTACCTTGGCCTCCAAAAGTTCTAGGATTACAGATGTAGGTGACTGCAGCTGGCGAAAACACTTTTAATTTGAATTATTCCATTTTGCAGATACATGTATGTGTGTGTCTGTGTGATGTCTATACGATGGTATATATGCCTGCATCTATGTAGATATTATATAGATATTTGTGGGTACAGGGTTGGGAATGAGGGATGGGGTTACTTTTTCAGAGGTCATATGGCTTATTATACAGCCACGCTGTGATCTTTGCTTATCTTTCTAATTAATAATACCTTTAAATGCACATAAGAACAACAGCAAGATTTCTGCAAAATCATAGTCAGAATTTATCAGTTTGCATATTTAAGGAAGAAGTTTCAAACAGCATAATTTGAGGATTTTAAATGGTTTACAGATTTCACACCCCAGTGATTTCTCTTTCATCATCACAAATAATATAACTTTTTTCCTTATACATATGTAAAATGTTTAAAGTGTATTTAATGACTACAGTGATTACTTTTGTGTAATAATTTGATGAAGACATAGAGTGCTCAGATATTTGATTAAACATCATTCTGAGTGTGTCCTTGAGGGTGTTTCTAGCTAAAATTAGCATTTGAATTGGTACATCCAGTAAAGCATGTTATTTTCCCTACTGTGGGTGCACACTATCTGACTCACAGAAGACCTGAATACAATAAAGACTGAGTAAGACATAACTATTTCTCTCTGCCTGACTGTCTTGGAACTAAGGCACTGGTCTTCCTCCTGCCTTCAAACTTGATTTTGTACTGAAAATAACAGCATTGACTCTAGGGATCTTTTGGTTTGTGGATTCACACTGGAACTTGCACCCTCAGCTCTACAGGATCTCTAGTCAAAAGACTGGAATTCACATCATTGGCTCCCTGAAGTCTCACACCTTCAGAATGGAACTCATATCAGCAGCTTTCCTGAATCTCAAACCTTCAAATTCAGATTGTAACTCACACCCACAACTCTCCTGGGTCTCAGACTTTCAGGCTTAGATGAATGCACACACTCAGCTGTCCTGAGTCTCAGGCCTTCAGACTCAGACTGGAACTGACACACTTGGCTCTTCTGGGTCTCAGGCCTTTAGTCTCAGAAAGGAACTAACACCCTCAGCTTTTCTGGGTCTCAGGCCTTCAGACTTAGCTGGATCTCATACCATTGGTTCTCCTGGGTCACAGGCCTTCAGATTGGACCTCACACCATCAGCTGTCCTGGGTCTCAGGCCTTCAGACTCAGACTAAAACTTACACCATCAACTCTCCTGGGTTTCAGGCCTTCAGTCACAGACTGGAACTCATACCCTTGGCTCTCCTGGGTTTCAGACCTTCAGACCAGAACTCACACAGTAGGCTCCCTTGGCTTTCCAGCTTTCCCACTGCAGATCTAGGGACTTCATGGTCTCCACAATCATATGAACCAATTCTTTATAGTAAATGTCTCTCATTGACCATTAAAAAAAGAATAAGTATATGATGTCCTATTTCTAACATAAAATGTGATTTCTAACAAAAATGTTTCATTGTTGCTTATCAGTAATACCTCTAATTCAAATGAGAGTATATGTGACTTTTAATATTGATAGGCTAATTAATTTTATATTCAAATCATTGTTTTATGAATTCTACTAAAATATAGACATGAAGAAGACAGAATTAAGACCCTAGAACATTTTAGAACCATTCAGGAGGGAGATATGGGCACAATGGGCCATACTACCAAGACTAAAAGACACCTAAGCCAACCCACTTCTCAGTAGCTAACCCCAAACCAAACTTTAGTATATGTGCCCATGTTCTGAGCCTGAATCCCAAGAAGGCCCATTGGTTGGAAATGTCTTTATTATGTTTGCCTCTATGTAATTCTATTTATTTCTCTTTTCTTAGGAAGAGAAAAAACATTAGTGGTGTAAGATGACCCTCAAGTTGAGAATTACTTGGGTGATATTGCACTACATCCCCAGGAGATGCTTAGCAATGTCTGGAGACAATATTGTTTATTCTCACAATTGAAGAGAAAAGCAATTACTGGGTAAAAGCCAGGGATAGTGCTAAACATCCTACAGACATCCTCAGAACAGGCCTCGAAAACTGAAAATTGTCTGGCCCCAACTGTCAATAATGTTGATCTTGAGAAACTCTGCTGTTGACTCACAGTGGAGGAAACAGCAAAATAAAATTAATAAAAACCTTAACTAATATGATGCTGGTAATAAATCTAATCAGAATTCAAAGATCATCATATCTTACACAGAATTCATTTTTTAAATTATGTTTTTATTTTTATTTTTATTTTTGAATGAAACTATAAGTTTCATTTATATGATAGGGCCTGAATATACAAAGCTAGGTAAAATGCTCATGCAACACTTGAAGTTCAGCAGAGAAAGTATATGCATGACTACATGTATTAGGGTACTCCAGAAAAACAGAGCCAATAAGAGATAGGTAGGTAGGTAGGTGGGTAGGTAGGTAGACAGATAGATAGATAGATGGATGGAGAGATAGATAGATGGAAGATAGATATAAATAGATATAAAGATAGGTATAAATAGTAGTATTACTCTTTTTTCATGCTGCTATACAGATACTACAAGACTTGGTAATTTATAGAGGAAACGTTTATAATTGACTCACAGTTCTGTATGACTGGAGAGGCCTCAAGATACTTACAATCATAACAGAAGGAAAAGGGAAAGCAAGGCATGTCTCACATGGTAACAGAAGAGGCAGCAAGCAAAGGGGAAGTACCACACTAAAACAATCAGCTGTCATGAGAACTCACTCACAATCACAAGGACAGCATGTGAGAAACTGCCTTCATAATCTGATCACCTCCTACCATGACCCTCCCTCAACACATGGAAATTACAATTCAAGATGGAGTTTGGATGGGTACACAAGGTGCAGTCATATCAGATAGATATCAAGACATACATATAGAGATAGATAGATCTAAATAGATAGAAATAGATACAAAGATATAGAGATAAATAGAGATATATAAATAAATAGATAAATGATAGATTTATAATAAACTGGTACATGCTCTTATGAAGACTGATAATTCCCATGACCTGCTATCAGCAATGGAGACCCAGGAAAGCTGGTCTTGATATTCAGCCTGAGTCATAAGAACTGGAGATATGTGTCTTCCAGTATGTAACTATCTACTTCTTGTATAGTTTGTATTATTCTCTATACATCACCTGCTTTTTGTTATCTTTTATTTCAATAAAGAAAATGTTAACATTTGTATTGGTTAAATATTTTCTTAATGATATATTTTATATTTTGTAATAAAAGAAGACCATGGAATCATTAAAATAAAAAAAGAAATTCAGCCTGAGTTTGAAGTTTTAATAACCAGGGGAGTCAATAGTTTAAATACCAGCCCAAGAGCAAGAGAAGGTGAGATGAGATGTCCCAGCTTAAGCAGTAAGTCAGAAAATAAGGGATGATTCCTAGTTTCTCCTCCCTTTGTCTACTGAGGTTCTCAATGGATTGGATGATGCCCACCCACACTGCTATTGGTAGATCTTCATTACTCAGTTGATCAATTCAAATGCTAATTTCGTCCAGAAATAACGAATGCTAATTTCATCCTTCCACCTTGTAAGTTTCCTGAAGCATCTCTCTCTCTCTCTTTCCATCCCTATCTCTGTATCTATTTTTATATCTATATCTATCTTCTATCTCTACAACTATCTATCCATCCATACCTATCTCTGTATCTATTTCTATAGCTATTATATCAATCTATCTACCACTACAGCTATCTATCTATCTGTCTATCTGTCTATCTATCTATTTATCTATCTATCTATCTATCTATCTATCTATCTATCTATGTACATATCTACCTATCTATCTCTTATTTGCTCTATTTCTCTGGAGTACCTTGACTAATACATCCTCACAGACATACACAGAAATAATAATCAACCTAGGCAACCCATAGCTCAGTTAACTCAACACAAGTCAAAACAAAATATTCCATCATACACACTACAAAAGTATGATGTAATCATGAGACATCCACAGCCTCTAGGAATCTAGGACAAGGATTTACTTGTAGGGTAGCCTGGGTATTTTCAGAGGTGGTGCAATGGGTGTGGCCCCTGAGGCATCAGAGAATATTCGATGGAAAAGGAAAACAGAGGGAGACAGGATAGCAAATAAAAGCCCAGTGCATCAGAAAAAGGTGAGTGTGTTCTGAGACATGAGAAAGCCAGTGTGGCTAAAGTCAAATTAGAAATCAGTTTCAATAGAATATTGAGCTAAAGACAGGGAACATGATCATGGTGTGGATGTGATTGGCAACTTGGAAAATTCACATAGTGACTAAAGACAACACTTTCAAGAAGTTTTTCTGTGACAATAAGACAAGTGTCATCAAAACTACAATGAGATATCACATCACCCCAGTTAAAATGGTTATTATCGAAAAGACAAAAAACAACAGGTCATGGAATGGATGTGGAAAAGGGAACTCTTGTACTCTGTTGGTGGAAATGTAAAATAGTATAACTGCTATGGAGAACCAACCACATGGGAGTTCCTCAAAAAGCTGTAATTAATACTACCATATGATCTAGCAATTCCAATGCTAAGGATTTATCCTAAATAAATGAAAACAGTATAATAAAAGAATATCTGTAGTGTCATTTTTTTTTTTTTTTTGTGGTAGGGTTCACAATAGACTGTGCAAAATCAACCTAAATATCCATCAATGAATGGATAAAGAAAATGTGGTACACATACATAATGAAATATTATTTTACCATTAAAAATGAAATCCTGTCATTTGCAGCAACAGGGATGGAACTGGAGGTCAGTATGTGAAGGAAAATAAGTCAGACACAGAAAAGCAAATGTTGCATGTTCATAATCACATGTGAGTATGGGGGGAACCTGCCCCTAATATTCCAATGTAGGTTCTTTCCATTTTCCCTAAGTGTTGGCCTGTCTGAAAAAAACAAAGAGAAAGAGTACAAAGAGAGGAATTTTACAGCTGTGCCACATAGGTGACATGACACATCGCTAGATCCGTAATATCCACCTGAGCCACAAACCAGCACGTTTTCATTAGGGATTTTAAAAGGCGAGGGGGTGTACTAACAGGCAGTAGGTCACATGTTTCAAGGGTCAAAAGGCAGAGCAAAGATCACATGCTTCTGAGGGCAAAATCAGAAACTCTTGATAAGGGTCTATGTTCAGCAGTGCATGTATTGTCTTGATAAACATCTTAAAAGAAAACAGAGTTTGAGAGCAGAGAACCAGTATGACCTCAAATTTACCAGGTCTGAGGTTTTCCAATCCTAGTAAGCCTGAAGTTAATGTAGGAGACCAGGGCGTATCTCAGTCCTTATCTCAACTGCATAGGACAGACACTCCCAGAGCAGCCATTTATAGATCTCCCCACAGGAATGCAATTCTTTTCCTAAGGTCTTAATAATATTATATTCCTTGCTAGGAAACAAATTTAGTGATATCTCTCCTACTTGCATGTCTGTTTATAGACTCTCTGCAAGAAGAAAAATAGGGGTCTTTTTACCTGACCCTGCAGGCAGTCAGACCTTATGGCTGTCTTCTCTTGTTCCCTAAAATTATTGTTATTCAGTTCATTTTCAAGGTGCACTGATTTTATATTGCTAGAAACAGGTTTTACAATGAATTTGTACAGTTAACGCAACCATCACAGGGTCCTGAGGTGACTCATATGCTCAGCTTATGAAGATAAGAGGATTAAGAGATTAAAGACAGCATAAGAAATTATAGGGGTGTTATTTGGGAAGTGATAAATGCCCATGAAATCTTCATAATTTATGTTTCTCTGCTGCAGTTCCAGCCAATCCCTCCGTTTGGGGTCTCTGACTTACCAAAACATATGAGAGTTGAAGAAGTGGATCTAATGGAGGTAGAGAATAGAATAATAGGTACCAGAGGCTGGAAAGGGTAGAGGGGAGGAGAGAATAAAGACAAAATAGTTAATGATACAAAAAAATATAGTTAGATGGAAACAATAAGTTCCAGTCTTTGATAATGAGTAGGGAAAGTATAATTAATAAAAACATTGTATATTTTTAAAGAGCTAGAAGGGTTGAAATGTTCCGAACACACACAAAAAGGTAAGCATTTAAAATGATAGATACACCAATCACCTTGATTTCAGATTTGATCATTACATCATATGCAGGTATCAAATTCTCACATTTGCCCCCAATTATATACAACTACCTACCACAAATCAATAAAAATATATTTTAAAACACAAGTGTCAATATAAACATTTTTCTTTTATTTTGTATTAATACAGGGAAGAATGGAGTTGGCTTTTTGAGTTGGCTTCTCTCAATTTTTGGATAGTTTGCAACATTTTCATCATCCTTTACAAGGAGTGACATGGGCAAGTTTATGCTTTTCTGAAGCTGCATGTTGAAATTGGATAACTGTTGGTATCTAACAAGTTGGAGTTGGCTTTGTGTTAAGAAAAACTTGAATCAATAAGCAGAGATTTCAGCAAAGGGGCAGCTGAGACAGTTGCTCTTGGCTCTGCAATGTCTGTTCTTCTGTGCAGGATGAGGCTTTCCCCTAAGACTCCAGTCTTGTTTTTGCATCTGAATAAAAGACAGCTGGCATTCCTAGGAGATTGTTTAGTTCCCTACATGGGTTTCACAGATTGAGCCTCTCTTCTACATTCTTACCACTTCTGCCTTTGAATAGTTTTCCTTTGCCTCATTAAGAGACATTTGCAACTGAGATGTCCCTCCATCAGTCTCTTCCTCTCAAACTCTCATCTCTGTGCTACTTTTTAAAAGTTCCTGAATATGATAAAATAGGGGTCTAGTTTCATTCTTCTGTATATCACTAGCCAGTTTTGGCAGCACCAGTTATTTAATAGGGTGTCCTTTCCTCATTTACTTTTGTTGTCATTGCAAAAGATCAGATGATTGTAGGTGTGTGGTTTTATATCTTGGGTCACTATTCCATTTATCTATATGTCTATTTTTCTACCAGTAGCAATCTGTTTTGGTTACTATAGCCTTGTAGTATAACTTGAAGTTGGATAATATGGTTCCTTCAGCTTTGTCTTTTTTGCTTACAATTGCTTTGGTTATTCAGCCTTCTTTTTGGTTCCATATGAATTTTAAAATTGTTTTTCTAATTATGTGAAGGACGATGTTGGTAATTTGATAGAAATTGTGTTAGCTATGTAGATTGCTTTGAGTAGTATTGCCATTTTAACAATAATGATTCTTCCTATCCATGAACATGGGATTTTTGTACACCATAGAATGCTACACTGCCATATAAAGAATGAAATCATGTGTTTCACAGCAACACAGATGGACTTAGTGATTATCTGATGTAAAATAACTCAGTAAATGAAACACTGCAAGTTCTCTCTTACAAGTGAAAGCCAAAGAGTGGGTACATACGGTCATAAAGATAGAAGTAATATGCACAGCGTACTCCAAACAGGAGAGTGGGAAGGAGCAAGGACTGGAAAACTACTTATTGGCTACTATGTTCACTATCCTGTTGGGTGATGGGTTCACTAGAAGCTCATATCCACCATTACACAATACCTCCTTATAACAAACCTGCACATGTACTCTCAAATATAAAATTTTAAAAATGTCCCTGAAAAAACAATAATGAGGAATAAATCCCACAAAGAATGAAAAACAATTAAACCTTATTATCCCAGTACCCGCTTCCTCCACCTGGTCCCCTTAGCCTTCTCCCATGCAGTCCTGATCCTCCCCTGCTGGTATCTCCCCATCTCCCACAGCCAGCTGTGTTCTATTGTGCTTCTTCATCAAAGATGTCTCAGGATCTGTTTGTATAGCTTCCAAGTGCAGCCAAACCTACAAGAGCTGATGGTCCCTCATTTAAACATAGGGAAATAAGTGGCCTGATTTATGTCCCTGACAAGTGACCTAAATATAAGGCACATGCAACTATTACAGAGCCTAATCTACCCCCATCTCCTCCCCACTTGCATTCTGTCTTCCATTTGTCATTTACTTAGCAGAGTCAACAGATGCTACCAAGCTTTAAGAACCATTATTACAGGAGCAATTGTTGTTCAGATGCCTTCACACATATTTATTGCAGTTGATATAGATGCTAGTAAAATGTGGGACAGTGTAATTTTTTAATTTGTCATCTGTCCGTCTTGTGGTGGAGCTACACAGATACTTAATGTGATGTTGTAAAACTCCATGTTCAGATGAGAAAGCAGGTGTCCCGACCCGCGGGATGAACAACGCAGACCCTGGAGGAGGGGGTGGGAATGGAAAGAGACAAGAGACACAAGAAATGGAGACAAGACAGTATTCTGATCAAGTCTCGTTTAATGGTGGAAAAGCAACGCCTTATATAGGCTGACAATAGGGGGAAGGGCTAGGAGCAGGCGGGGAATGAAAGACGTCACCGGGCGCATGCTCGGTAGGCTTAGTCTCTCCCGGGCGCGGGAGGTAATTTACCCGCCGGCGGGAAAAGTTCGCGCGCGCGGGAAGGTTTGATGATGAAGAACCAGGAAGTGCGCCATCTTGTCTCCGCAATGTGGAGCTTAAGCAACAGAGGCCACAGCAATATCCGGGCTACACGGCTCCGGACAGGTCCCCCTTTTTATTATATTATTAAACGACTAGAAGATATTCCCTCGGGAACTGCGCCTGTCTTAGGTTGGAGTGACACATCTCTTCACTGGTACCCGTCATGGGATTAGGCAGTAGCTATGACGGCCCTCCTGTCTTAGGTTAGTGAGGGATGACACTCTCTTACCCGTCATTGGCTGTCCAGTTCAGCGCACAAGGAAGGTGGTTTATAGCAAGTGTAAGTATGGACCACCGTGATCTTCTTGTTCAAGGCGATGATAATGGACCTGTATGGGTTTGGCTTGGATTGCCTCGATTTGTTGCTTAATGAATGTCATGAGCTTATTGAAGATTATAGGTCCTAAAGAAAGTAACAGCAATAAACAAAGCAAAGGGCCTAACAAGGGTAAAATATAGGGGAGGAGTCCATGGAAACCAGTCCAAAATGGGTTTTCAATCATTTCTTTCCGTCGTTTTTCCAAATCTTCTTGCAGTCGTTTGATTTTGTCTCTGACGATCCCGGACTTGTTGGCGTAAAAACAACACCTTTCCTGTAGAGCTAAGCAGATACCTCCCTGTTCTGCAGTTAGTAAATCTAGGCCTCTTCTATTTTGAAGCACTACTTCTGCCAGAGAGTCTACCTGATCTTGTAGATCTTGTATAGTACTTGAAATGGCCTGTACATCTGAGATCAATTGGCGAGATAATTTGGTGTATTGAGTAACAGAAACCCCTAGGCTAGTAGCCCCAGTCGTTACGGCAGTAGTTATGCCTAATCCTACAAGTAAAGGGATAAATTGTATTGCTCTTTTGGGTCTTCCTAAAAAGTGATCTATGGCTGGAATAGGTATAGGTTCATCTCCAGGAATAATGTCTATATCTGGCAGAAGGGTGGCTAGGACACAAAGTCCCGTCCAGTTTGTGGGCAAGTATGTGTATGCTTTATTATTGCCACATACAAAAACTGAACTATTTGGGGCACACAGGGAATGGGAAGCATTAGAGACAATAGAGCAATTAGTAAATTCAACTATGCCTACATCAATATCATATGAGTCATTACGAAACGGGGAATAGATGCAAGAGGAGTTAGCAAACTCGAAGGGCTGCACTAAAGGGGGGGAATGATGGGGCAGGAAGGATTGGATGTGGAATATGAGTCATTACTGGGTATGGCAAGAGGAACAGGATTTCCTGATGGTAAACATAGCCAGCAATCATTGGCTAGATCAGAGTTGGAATTATTGAGTAGACTATGTGTAACGGTGAGGAGATCAAAAGTCTGTGCATCAATTTTTCTTTACCACGGGCTTTGGGCAAGGCCAAAGGGTGGTAGTGGAGTTCTGGGAACAGGGACTTTTGTAATTCTTCAAGTTTTTTATGTACCATGATTTCTCGGGCCTTGTCTTGTGGTCCTCCTCCATCAGAGATATGAAGAGAGGGCGAGTATTCCAGCATATAGGCTGCCCTACAATACCAGTACAGCCAGCTGCTACAAGGTTATTGGTATTTCCTAGAACTGAAGGGACATTACTGGCCCCTAAAGTAGGGCTAGATCTAGTTAGGATAGCAGTATAATATGTTTTACCGCCAGAGGTACATTCTTGATAGGCGGTGTAACAGGAGCTGTGTATAGAATCCCAAAAAGGTGCAAGGGCAGGGCCCAATATTTTCTCCACTAGATATTGTTGGGGTTGATACACACTGCCACTTAAGGGAGTTAATTGGCTGGTATGCAGTGTGAGAGGAACAGGATACAGTTGTGATATAGGTTTCAGGTGGGCTGGCAAAATCCCCCAGCGCAATCACAAGGCTTACCATGTCGCTGTTGTATTATTGTAATGGCTTCACGTGGATCGCCAAAGCCGGCATGAACTTGGAATGCCTGGAATGCTTGGTAAGTCAGCACTAGGATCCAGAGGAATTTGTAATTGGGGTTCATCTCTGCAAATAGAGAAAAGAATATTCTCAGGGAGAAAATTACTCCCTGGATTGACTATTGTTAGGCACCTGTCTCACCAGCCGTTCTGGTAGCCATCTGGCTGCATCATGAGTTTGGGAAAAAACACAAACTGAGCCTCTGCCCCAGATTAACACTGGGTCAGGACCATGCCATGTGTTGTCTAATGGGTCTCTCCATTTGACCATGGCAAATTGTTTTTTGGAGTCAGAATGCCAAAATCGATCAGCTGCTGATTTGTTTAAATCGTCTAGATTTAAAAAATTCAAAATAAAGAGTGTGTGATTAAGAATATTTCTAGGGGTGCCCTTAGTAGGGTACCATTCCCCCTTCTTTATCTTTTCAATGGTAGTTTTTAAGGATAAGTGAGCTCTTTCAACGATTCCTTGTCCTTGAGGATTATATGGGATACCAGTAGTATGTTTTATTTGTAATTTTAGGCAAAAGTCTTGGAAACCTTTAGATGTATAGCCAGGACCATTATCTGTTTTTAATTGTTTAGGTTTTCCAATTACAGAAAAACAGTGTAGTAAATGGGCTATTACATGTTTGGTAGCTTCACCTGTTTGTAGGGTGGCTAATATAAATCCACTAAATGTATCTATACATACATGGATGTATTTTAAATTACCAAACTCTGAATAATGGGTGACATCCATTTGCCAGATCATATTGGGAACTAGCCCTCTTGGGTTTACTCCTAAGTGAGGGACTGGCAGATAAGTTATACATGTCTGGCATTGTTTAACAATTTGTCTAGCTTGTTCCCTAGTTATTTTAAACATTAATCTTAGGGTTTGAGCATTAAGGTGGTGTAAAGCGTGAGCGGTCTGTGCTTGATTCAAATTTGTATCTATAGTTGTAGCTACAGTCTTGGTTGCAAAGTCAGCCATTTGGTTGCCTTGGGATAGAGGTCCTGGCAATCCTGAATGAGCTCTAATATGTCCAATGAAAAAAGGTGTTGATCTGTTATGTATTACTCGCTGGCATTGTAAAAATAGTTTGGCTGTGTCTGACACATGTTTGATTTGTGCTACGGTTTCAAGTAAAGGTATTGAGTGAGCTAAATATGCACTGTCAGTATAAATATTAAGGGCCTGATTAGGGAAGCTGACAGCACTGCGATTAGGGCCTGCAACTCCACTAGTTGAGCTGAAGTATGACTGGTTTTGAAGTTAACAGTGGTGTCTGCAAAGGTATATGCAGCAGTCCCTGTGGAGGACCCATCAGTGAATACTAATAAGGCATTGTCTAAGGGTGTTTTACTGGTGATATGAGGGAAGACAAAAGCATGCAGCTTACAAAATTGGATAAGCTTATTTGGTGGGTAATGGTTATCCAAGTTACCAGCGTAAGAAGCGCAAGCAATCAGCCACGTCTCAGTGTTTTGCATTAGCCAATGGATTTGTGGCTTAGAATAAGGTTGTATGATCGTAGAAGGTTCAATTCCAAAGTATTTTTTGCTATTGTCTCTTCCTAGAATAATTAAGTCTGCTATGGCATCATAATAGGGGAGTAATACCTTTTTGGAGATGAAGGCAAGTGGACCCACATAATAGGGTTATCTTGCCAAAATAAACCAGTAGGTGTTAGTGTTGTGTGAAATATTAAAAAGGTTAATGGCTGTGAATAGTCTATGCTGGTGACAAATTGTTCAGCAATAGCCGCCTCTACTTTATGGAGCGATAAAAGCGCCTCTTTTGACAACGACCTAAAGGACTTAGGGTTGGGGTCACCTTTTAGGGTGTCGAATAAAGGTTTTAACTCTCCCGTGGTAAGTTTTAAGTATGGCCGGAGCCAATTAATGTCTCCAAGGAGTTTTTGGAAATCATTGAGGGTATGTAACCTATCTTTACGGATGACTGCTCTTTGATTAGTAATTTTTGGTCCGTTTATTTGGAAGCCTAAATAAGTGTAGGGGTCTTGTAATTGTATTTTTTCGGGAGCTATTTGTAACCCTGCCGTAGTTAGTTCTTGCTTGAGTTGAGCAAAACACTGTAAGACTTGTTCTCCTATTTTTCCTGCTATGAGAATATCATCCATGTAATGTATAATGTATATCTGTTTCCATGTTTCTCTAACTAAATTTATGGCTGTGGCGACATACTTTTGACACAGGGTGGGACTGTTAGCCATACCTTGAGGCAACACTTTCCATTGGTAACGCTTCATTGGTTCTTTAAAATTGATAGATGGTAAGCTAAAGGCAAATCGTTTTTGGTCGGCAGGGTGAAGGGGAATTGTAAAAAAGCAATCTTTCAGGTCTATGATAATTTTAAAATATCCTTGAGGGATCGCTACCGGAGAAGGTAGCCCGGGCTGTAAGGCACCCATGAGGACCATAGTAGCGTTTACTGCCCTTAAATCTTGTAATAGTCTCCACTTACCGGACTTTTTCCTAATGACAAATATGGGTGTATTCCAGGGAGAGTTACTTTCTGTAATGTGTCCTGCCTCTAATTGTTCCTGCACTAACTGTTGGGCGGCAGTAAGTTTTTCATGGGTTAATGGCCACTGATCAACCCAAATGGGCTCATCTGACTTCCATGTTATGGGGTCAGCGCACCTTTGGGGTGCAGGCATGTCAGTGGCCAACACTAAAAATTTCCAAACCCCTTTGTGTCAGATTGTCCTAGAGTTGGAATAGGCTGTAGAATACCATTTTCTTTTTCCTAGTCCTTTTCCGGGGCTATACCCTTGGGTTAGCATTTGTGCAGCAACTATATCGTTAGGGCTGCACATTATGATTTTCATCTGGAGAGCAGGTCTCGGCCCCAAAGATTAACAGGCAATTGGGGATAACAAACGGTTTAATGAGGCCCGAATTATTTTCTTTGTCTTTCCAAGTAAGGTATTTAGAGCTTTGTCTGGGATTATTGCTTTGCCCAATTCCTCTTAAATTAGTTAAAGTTTCTGTGGTAGGCCAATGAGAGGCCAGTCCTCTTGTTTGATAATGGTTACATCAGCCCCCGTATCTATTAATCCTGTGAACGACTTACCATCTAGCCACAAAGTCAGGGAGGGCTTTTGATTAGTGATTGGCTGTACCCAATATATGTCTGAGGACCCGAAACTTCCCTCTCCTCTGTTAGAATGTTGTACTTTATGAGCTGTTTCAATTAAAGGCAGGAGGACTAATTGTGCGATTCTATTTCCTTGAGGAACAGTAATGATATTGTCACAGCTCTGGCCATTATTTTAATTTCTCCAGTATAGTCGTTATCAATTACTCCTGGAAAAACTTGTAGACCTTTCATAGTAACACTACTTCTTCCTAATATTAACCCAAAGGTATTAGGAGGTAAAGGCCCATATATTCCAGTGCCTAAAGCCTGGGGCCCCATCTCAGGCGTTAATACTGTGTGGGAGGTGGCACAGAGGTCCAGTCCTGCACTTCCTGGGTTTGCTCTATTAAGTTTTGAAATGGATTGTTGTTGTTGGCTGGAACAAAACTGACCGCCCCATAAGCTTGTTTCGGGGCCTGGGGCTGGCCCCTCAATCCGTTTCCCTGATGGGGTGGTAATGGATTTCCCTGACTGTCAGTCTTAGATTTACACTCATTAGCCCAATGTTTACCTCTTTTACACCTTGGACAGAGGCCTGGAACTTTTACTTCGGGGTTTGTATTTGAATCTTTACGGCAATCTTTTGCAAAATGTCCCCTTTTGCCACATTTAAAACATCCCCCTTTCTCCTTGTTCTTATTATTAAGGAAGTCTTTTACAGTTTGTCCGCTGAAAGCTGCGGCCATTGCTAAGCCCTGTTGGTAAGAGGGCCCAATGTCTGAGCAGAGACGGATATACCCAGTTAGGTCTGTTTTCTTTCTATAGGGTCGGATTGCCGCTTGACAAGCTGGATTGGCATTTTCATAAGCCAATTGTTTAACATAATCTACACCCGCCTCGGCATTTCCAAAAATTCTTCCTGCTGTTGTTATGAGTCTATGTACAAAATCTGCAAATGGCTCATCAGGTCCTTGTTTAACTCCAGTGAGCGAAGCTCCTGGGTCCCCTTTAACAGGGAGTTTTCTCCAGGCTTTTGTAGCAGCCGCCTGGATTTGTGCAAATAACCCAGGATCGTATTGCATTTGAGCATCTGTATCAGTATAATTACCCGAGCCAGTTAACATATCAAAGTTCCAACCATTTCCTGCCTGTTGGTTTCTCTTGGCTGTATCTCTGCAATTTTCAAAAAACTCTGATTTCCAAATTAAGTGATCTCCCCCTGAAAGAACTGCTCTAACTAGTGTGTTCCAATCTGTTGGAGTAAGCCAGTTATCGGCCACAGACTCTACTATAGCAAGAGTATAGGGAGCAGTAGCTCCATATTGAGAAACAGCAGTTTTTAATTCCTTTATGACAGTGAAATCAAATCCATTATGATGTCTCCAGGCCTGGCCCTGTCCATCTATTGTTTCAGTTACCGGGAAGATATCTTTAGGGGAGGATTCTTCTCTATCTCGGCTAGTAGAAAATCTTCCTTTTGGGGCATGTTGTCCGGGCCGCTGAAGTGGGCGAGGGAAACCTCCCATATTCTCTGTATTGGTTACACTCTCATTTCCTGTTTTTAATTTTTGTAGCCTAGTAATTAATGACTGATGTAACTCTTCTAGCTTATTTGTTCTTCTAGCTGAGCGATTTTTTCTTTGAGTTCCTCTTTTGGATTAACTACTGCCATTACGTTGGGCGCAGAAGCGCCACGTGTCCCATTATAGGGAGGTGGGCGCGAGAAAAAGGGAGGCCAGTTAGGATTATGATATTTAGCTGCCTCATCTTCTAACTCATCCCAATTTACCTCTGATGGGTCAGGATTATCATTACTTTTACTGTTTTGTGATGTTTGCAGAATTGGGTATTTTTTAGGTTTTTTATTGTCTGGCACCACTTTATCTTTTACAGAAGGAGCCTTGGCCCCCTCATCATCACTCTCAAGAGAAATAAGGTCCATTTCCTTATCTGGTAGGGGGCTCCTGAGGTCTGTCTGAGAACTGACCTTTAAAATCTCCTCTGTTTGGGCGACCGCAGCCATTACTTGCGGATCAGCCTCCTTTTTATCTATTAACTCTTTGATTAAATTCCAGTAAGAAAAGGCAGTTACAGGAATTTTTTCGGGGCCAAAGGTATTATAATAATCTTGAAAGGCGTCTCCTACTCTACGCCATCTTTTTACATCAATGGTCCCCTCCTGAGGAAACCAAGGACAAGTATATTTCACAAAATCAAAAAACTTAAATAAGTCACCACTTTTAACCTTTACTCCCCGTGTCTTTAAAGCCTCTTTTAATTGTCCTACGTAGATTTGATGCTGGCTTAATTCTTGTCCCATTTCGGGCGCGGAACTTACCCTTAATTCCGACGCAGCAGGCTCCCGCGGCGGTTGAAGGGATTTCTCTTTACTTTAGCTGCCGGCCGTCCTATGCGCCCTCTTCCTCACGCAATTCCCTCGTATCCAAGCCCGGCGTTGGGCGCCACGTGTCCCGACCCGCGGGATGAACAACGCAGACCCTGGAGGAGGGGGTGGGAATGGAAAGAGACAAAGACACAAGAAATGGAGACAAGACAGTGCTCTGATCAAGTCTCGTTTAATGGTGGAAAAGCAACGCCTTATATAGGCTGACAATAGGGGGAAGGGCTAGGAGCAGGCGGGGAATGAAAGACGTCACCGGGCGCATGCTCGGTAGGCTTAGTCTCTCCCGGGCGCGGGAGGTAATTTACCCGCCGGCGGGAAAAGTTCGCGCGCGCGCGGAAGGTTTGATGATGAAGAACCAGGAAGTGCGCCATCTTGTCTCCGCAATGTGGAGCTTAAGCAACAGAGGCCACAGCAATCCG
Organism: Trachypithecus francoisi; assembly: GCF_009764315.1. Taxonomy (NCBI): domain Eukaryota; kingdom Metazoa; phylum Chordata; class Mammalia; order Primates; family Cercopithecidae; genus Trachypithecus; species Trachypithecus francoisi. The sequence continues at coordinate 145,103 of NW_022680637.1, read as the reverse complement.
GCTACACGGTGGGCTTACACCGGGCTATCCGTGACACTAGCAGGCATGAGGGTAGATGTCTGCAAATTGACATTTTCAACGTGAGGATCAGTAAAGTTTCCACACCAATTTGTCACCACCCGATTCTTTTGTAATTCTATGATAGTAGTATGTTGTATTTTTACAGTACCATTCTTTCCAGAACTCATTTGAGTCAGATGCAAATTTTTTATGGCTTATAAAATTCCTACCAGTGAGCACAGGTTTTATTTTTAGACTAAGCAAATCACTGTTACCAGAATTTTTTAAAGTTGTTAGGTAGTCCATTTATATGGCATTGGCATTCCCAAATATTGTGTCTTGGAATGAATGTAATTATATAGAAATTAAAGAAAAGAAAAAAGAGATATGTAGAATATGGATGTACCTACCTCAATGTGATGAGGAAGATAAAGTAAAAATATAGTATCAGTGAAAATATAAAAAGCTACAGATAATATCAAGAAGTGCAGCTTTTGTTAGCATTCTTACAAAAGGCACTCTTTTAAAATTTTTAACCTAGACTTCAGCATATCTAACACACAAAAATAATTGATAGTCATAAGACCAAGTACAAGACACTGAAAATTTCTAATCCATGTCCTGAGTTATCAAAGAATATTAAACTATGAATTCACTCAGGATAAAAGTGAGATTAATTTAGTTTTTACTTCAGTAACTATTCTGTATTTGAGAAAGTATCCCAGAGGTTGTTATCTTTTGTTTCCTCTCAAAGGAGAATGATATTGGTTTAAAAAAATTAAAAACCTCTTAAAAGAAAAAGTATAGTCAGAGCTGTAAGGTGACACATTACGTTTATCTTTTTTTTTTTTTTTTTTTTTTTTTTGCTGTTTTGGTTTTTAATTTTAACTTGCATTAAATTAAATTCAAAGTCATGCACATACATGGCAAGAAAATCTCAAAATAAAGCAGTATGAAGTAGAGAATAAAACTGTCAAAATCAGACTAACAACTCTTTCTATACCCTTGGTGTATTTTTCTGGTGTGTACACATCTGTGTTTAGTTGTATCTATGAATGTGTATATATGTAACTACATGTCTGTGTATTGTGTGTGTGTATATATATAATTCATTTATGTCATTTATCACAATTGGAGAATATTATACACAATCTTTTGTTTCTTATTTTTTATTAAAAAGCTTATCTTGCAAAACTTCTCAAATCTTCAAACATAGATTATAGCTTCAAAGTAATCCTTTGTATGGAATTCTATACTTTATTTTACAAGTCCCTTATTATGTCCACTTGAGTTGTTTCTAGCCTTTTATAAATAATGTCCAAATGAACATTTGTGTCTGTAGGGCTTTGTGCATATTTGAATATATGGGTAGCGTACATGTCAAGCTTTTCAATTGCTGTATCAAACTTTTTCCAAAGAGTACATCAAACTACATGAGAAAAAGGTAAAGGTTGGAGTGATTTATTTTCACATGCAAAGGCAATATTTCAGATAAATGGCAAGCTTTATTAAGACTTTAATTCTAAGCTATCTGGAAAACAATTTGGGTCTGTCTCCACGATCTTTTCCCAGCTCCTCACTGTGTCCTTCTCATAGCATATGATAATGCATTGAACATATGTGCCAGTTACTAAATTATATATATATATATCGACATCTCTAGATTGATTTTATGCTTATTTCTATCTCCATGGTTGCTTTGACCACTCTTTGTCTTAACACAATCAACTTCCAAGACTTTTTCTATTTTTCCTCTTGTCCTAAGAGCTTTTAAATCCTCCAGACATGTGAAAGGGTCCCTCCAGTTTGTACTCACCACACCCTTTTTTTGTGCCTCCTCTCCTTGTCTCCCTACATAAACCACAAACTCTTGCAGGACATCCTCACCAAAACTGTTAGCCATGGCTCACACCTGCAATCCAGCATTTTTGGAGGCCGAGACGGGTGGATCACGATGTCAGGAGACGGAGACCATCCTGGCTAACACGCTGAAACCCTGTCTCTACTAAAAATACAAAAATTCGCCTGGGGAGGTGGCGGGCGCCTTGTCCTAAGAGCTTTTAAATCCTCCAGACATGTGAAAGGGTCCCTCCAGTTTGTACTCACCACACCCTTTTTTTGTGCCTCCTCTCCTTGTCTCCCTACATAACCACAAACTCTTGCAGGACATCCTCACCAAAACTGTTAGCCATGGCTCACACCTGCAATCCAGCATTTTTGGAGGCTGAGACGGGTGGATCACGATGTCAGGAGACGGAGACCATCCTGGCTAACACGCTGAAACCCTGTCTCTACTAAAAATACAAAAATTCGCCTGGGGAGGTGGCGGGCGCCTGTAGTCCCAGCTACTCAGGAGGCTGAGGCAGGAGAATGGCTTCAACCCGGAGGCGGAGCTTGCAGTGAGTGGAGATCGCGCCACTGCACTCCAGCCTGGGCAACAGAGCAGACTCCGTCTCAAAAAAAAAAAAAAAAAAAAAAAAAATGTTACCCATTGCCTGATGCATAGATGACTTCCTGAATTGTGTTGAGTTAATAGAAAATTTAAAAGCCAAACAATAAATTGGTAAGTTGTACAATGTGAAGAAGCATTTGGTTTTAAGCAGGAGACTGCATAAGAGCTTTGTGAACCAAGTGGAATTCAGCACATCCATTTTAATCCTCATGCTGGGGACCAACATTTGTATACGCTGAAACTCACCAGGCTTGCACCTTCTCTTCTTCATCAGTGGGTCCTACTTCATGAAGCTAAGACCCAAGTTCTACAGTGTCCCAGCTCAAAGGGAACATATTTTGTTTAATGCTCTGCTATTGTGGCCTTGAAATCCTTAATTTAGAAACACTGGACCATTCATTTTCATTTTTTCTGAACCCCATAAATTGTGTAGCTGGTCCTGTTCATCACGAATATAAAAATATGTTGCCAAGCAACTTGCAAAAATCTCTATGCCAATTTTTTTTTCTAAAGACAAGGTCTAAAGCAGAAGGACAGATTCATTTTGGAATGGATATTTTTTCAAGTTGTAGCATAGTAATGTAGAATTCAGGGCGATAGATATTTCACTATTTATTTATTTATTGAGATAAGGTCTTGCTGTGTAACCCAGGCTGGAGTGCAGTGTTACAATCATGGGTCACTGCACCCTCAACCTCCTGCGCTGAGGTGATCTTCCTACCCCAGCCTGCCAAAACACTGGGATTATAGGCATGCACGACTGTACCTGGCCTCTGATATTCCACAATTTAGTATTTCACGCTTGTCATACAAAGACCCTAAGCATATTTTAAAACAAAAAATAAATTAAAAATGGAACAAGTATTGTCTATCACTAAAAAGGACATCATCCAGCCATTGCATCTTTACAGAACCAAAAAAGAGAGCATGTAGGCCAAATACTACATTTGCTATCTCACAATAGGAGTTACAGAGCTCAGAGCCAGAACCATGTTGAGATGTAATCATCCAGTTCTAAGCCCAGTTACTGCCTGAAATTTAAATCAATTTTCTCTGCCTTCAAACTTCATGGGTAAGACAATCCTACTCCAAACATCTGAATGACAAGGCAGTAGGTCAAACTCATAGACTATGTGTGTATATATATATATATACACACACACTCACCTCTCATATATATTTAGAATCTTTAAATAATAGTGTAATATTACATATACACAAATTGTACTTTTTGTCTTTTGGAGACAGAGTCTCTCTCTGTTGCCCAGGCTGGAGTGCCATTGGGGATTTTGGCTTACTGCAACCTGCACCTCCCGGTACAAGCTATTCTCCTGCTTCAGCCTCTGAAGTACCTGGGATTACAGGCATCTGTGACCATGCCCAGCTAATTTTTGTATTTCTAGTAGAGATGGGATTTTGCCACATTGGCCAGACTGGTCTCGAACTCCTGACCTTAAGTGATGTCTGCCTTGGCCTCCCAAAGTGCTAGTATTGAAAGCATCCTCCACAATGCCAAGTTAATTTTTGTATTTCTAGTAGAGACAGGATTTCACCATGTTGGCCAGGTTGGTCTGAAACTCCTGAACTCAAGTGACCTGCCTGTCTTGGCCTCCCAAAGTGCTAGGATTACAGGTGTAGGCCACCATGCCCAGCCTGTACTTTATATTTTAGTTGAGGAGTAACTGTTTCTGTTTATCTTGAAAATGGCAGTGCATGCGTTTTAAATAATATATTTTAAAAAAGCATGTTAAATCCAATTTTATTTGTGCTTGCCCCTCAGGTTTCTGTGACCTTCAGAGTCAATTTATAATGAGCTTTTCAGAAAACATCATTACACTCTCCATCTTTCAAGGTTCTCCCATTATCTAAGGAGCCAGTATGAAGGTCTGAAAATTGTTTATGATATAACCATCTTTATATCATTCTTGTATGTTTCTTTTCTTTCCATATTTCAGTGGATATCACTCACTCAGAGAAGGCTTGCTCCATTAGAACCCTTAAGAACAATGGTGAACTTAAGAATTGGATGTTGAAATATTCAATTTAACAACAAATTTTAAAATTTAAAATCAATTGTGATTTTCTTACCTTATTTTTGATTAGCTATAACAAATACAATTTTGTTCATGTATTAGTCTATTCTCACACTACTGAGGCTGGGTGATTTATAAAGAAAAGGGATTTAATTGGCTCACATTTCTGCAGGCCATACTGAAAGTATGGCAGGGGAGGTTTCAGAAAACTTACTGTCTTGGTAGAAAACAAGTGGGGAGGCAGGCTCATCTTACATGTCCAGAGCAGGAGGACGAGAGAATGAGGGATGCCACACACTTTTAAACAACTCAATCTCATAAGACTGCACTAGGGGATTAGTGCTAAACCATTAGAAACCACCCCTATGATCCAGTCATCCCCCACCAGGCCTCACCTCCAACACTGGGGATTACAATGCAACATGAAATTTGTGTGGGGACACACAGCCAAACCAAATCAATTGGAGTCAAATATAAAACCTGTGTCTCTCAACAGCAGTAGCACTTATGAATTTCTTTAAGTATTTAGTCATCTCTAACTGTGTAAACAGAAAACTGTATCTTAACAGTATCCTAACACAATGTAGTATCCATAATGTTTCTCAAGATGTATATACTGAGACATGGTCTCTTCTCTTTATTCTTATTACTATCAGAGGAAAGTCTTTGCTTACTGGTTAAGTGGTTAAGATTTATTTAAAGCAATATGTTGGGTGTTTATTTCTTGGTGGCAGGAACCTGGGGCAGATGTCCATTTGAACTGTATTTCTGCACAGTAATATCCATAATTCACTGTTTCAGATTAGTATGGCTTAGTTATATGGAGGTCCAAGGCTGATAAATCCCTTAATTGTAAGTGAGATTTCTATAAGATTGGTTTTTAACACTACACTTCATGTTTTGGTTTGTCACACTACACTTCATATTCTATGGTATCAACCAACAAATTGCAAAATCTCTTATCTTTCTTACTTGTGGGTTTATTATTTCAGAAATAGTGCCATAGACACTATACGATGAAATACAAAACTTTTGCTGAAACCATACTGTGTGAAGTTTTCCATTATTCAGTAAAAATACAAGTAAGCCTTGTCACCTTAGTTAAACTGAGAAGTGTCATAGCACTCATTAAATTGAGTATTGCATAGAAGCTAATGATTGTGATTTTTATTTCTCAGAATAATATTAGAAAAACCCAAGAATTCCTGTGTTCAGATTTTGTGTCTTGATTTGGAAGAGTTGAGCTATTTCCTGCATTGGGAAGGACTGAATTGCTCCAGTTCGTTTGTTGTTTTGTTTTTGTTTTCTTGAAATCATACGATAAATGCACATGGCAGAAAAAACTGGAGAATTATTTCACAAGCATGACATCTATAGCTTATTCACCATCCCTAGTTGCTTCTTAAAACATAGATTAACAGACCTCATCCCTAAGGCTTCTCAGTCTAATCTCTAAGAAGTAACAAGTTATGTGGCCGATGGCAGATGGCTCTGAGTGGAACCACCTTTTATTACTTTTCCTAGTGTAGCCAGACTTCTAACTAGCATGGTGTTCCTCCTTGCTCATTGTGAATCTGTTTCATCTCATATGTTTCTCAAATGCTTGGTAATTCTTGGAAGCCAGATCATCTCTATAATTCAGAATCTTGATCAGGACCAGTGGCTGAAATATCTCAGTTTGGCCACTTGAAACATCTTCATGACCCAGACAGAGAAGTGGAAATCCCATTTCCAAGATCTAGCTATTCCCAAAAGGGTGGGAGCAGGGAGCTAATGGGATTGTTGCCACTTATCGGACCTGCCCTTTGCATTGTAATCCACAGAGGCAGTGATTTCTTTCCATTGCATGTGACTAGAGAATGCAAGAATCACCTGCTCTCTGGCCCCAACACTAATAATCTCCTCCCATTAACAATTGCTACAAAGACAATAAAATACTCAGGAATACAACTTACAAGGGATGTGAAGGACCTCTTCAAGGTGAACTATAAACCACTATTCAAGGAAATAAGAGAGGACACAAACAAATAGAAAAATATTCCATGCTCATGGATAGGAAGAATCAATATGGTGAAAATGGCCATCCTGCCCAAAGTAATTTATAGATTCAATGCTATTCCCATCAAGCTACCCTGAATTTCTTCACAGAATTAGAAAAGAAACAAATTTAAATTTCATATGGAACTAAAAGAGAGTTTGCATAGCCAAGACAATCATAAGCATAAGGAACAAATTGGGAGGCATCATGCCACCTGACTTCAAACTATCCTCCAAGGCTAAAGTAACGAAAACAAAATGGTATTGGTAACAAAACAGTCATACAGACCAATGGAACAGAACAGAGGCCTTGGAAATAACACCATACATGTGCAACCATCTGATCTTTGACAAACCTGATAAAAATGAGCAATGAGGAAATAATTCCTTATTTAATAAATGGTGTTGGGAAAACTGGCTAGCCATATGCAGAAAACTAAAACTGGACCCCTTCCTTACACCTTATACAAAAATTAACTTAAGATGGGTTAAAGATTTAAACATAAGACCTAAAGCCATAAAAAACGCTAGAAGAACACCTAGGCAATGCCATTCAGGACATAGGCATGGGCAGATACTTTATGACTAAATCACCAAAAGCAATGGCAACAAAAGTCAAAATTGACAAATAGGATCTAATTAAACTAAAATGTTTCTGCACAGCAAAGGAAACTATCATCAGAGTGAACAGGCATCCTACAGCATGGCAGAAAATTTTTACAATCTATCCATCTGGCTAATATCCAGAATCTACAAGAAACTTAAACAAGTTAATAAACACACACATACACACACACACACACACACACACACACACACACAACCCCATCGAAAAGTGGACAAAGAATATGAACAGACATTTCTAAAAAGAAGATATTTATGAAGCCAAAAACCATGAAAAAAGAAAAGTTTATCATCACTGGTCATTAGAGAAGTGCAAATCAAAGCCACAATGAGATACCATCTCGCACCAGTTAGAGAGGTGTTCATTAAAATGTAAATAAACAACAGTTGCTGGAGATATTGTGGAGAAATAGGAATGCTTTTACAGTGTTGGTGGGAGTTTAATTTAGCTCAACCATTGTGGAAGACAGTGTGGTGATTCCTCAAAGATCTAGAACTAGAAATACCATTTGACCCAACAATCCCATTAGTGGGTATATGCCTAAGGGACTATAAATCATTCTACTATAAAGACACATGCACACAGATGTTTACTGCAGTGCTATTCACAATAGCAAAGACTTGGAACCAACCCAAATGCCCATCAAAGATAGATGAGATAAATAAAAAGTAGCACATATACACCATGGAATACTATTCAGTCATAAAAAAGGAATGAGCTCATGTTCTTTGCAGGAACATAGATAAAGCTGGAAACCATCATTCTCAGCAAACTAACACAGGGACAGAAAACCAAACACCACATGTTCTCACTCACAAGTGGGAACTGAACAATGAGACCATACAGAAACAGGGAGGGGAATGTCACACACTGGGGTCTGTCAGGGAGGCCCCTGAGGCAAGGAGAGGGTAGCATTAGGAGAAATAACACCATATAGATGATGGGTTGATGGATGCAGCAAACCACCATGGCACATATATACCTATGTCACAAAACTTCACGTTCTGCACATGTATGCCAGAACTTAAAGTATATGTATCTATAAAAGCAATGCGTCCAAACAGATTCTAGAAAAAAAAAAAAAAATTCCAACCATTTTAGATATTTATGTTTCCTCTTGTAACTTTTCCCCTTAATTTTTTGGAGCTGTTTCTCCTCTTCTCACAGTTCTGCGATGCATGGGAGAAACTGTGCACTCTTTGTCCTTGAGTAAGTCATTTTATTTGATCCAGCACAGAGTCCTCTTGATCTGCAGTTTTCAGGCCTTTCAAAACTTTTATGAAGCTTTCTTCTTCTTTGTTAGCTTTTGTGACTCCTGGTCCAAACTTTCTCCTAGACCTACAGTGGAATTTGGAGTCTACCTGTCTTCTGTATGTATACCTACCTACCTACCCATCCATCATTCCTGTCTATCTATCTATCCTATCTCTCTTCCTATGTAACTATGTCTCTCTATGTCTATCTATCTATCTATCTATCTATCTATCTATCTATCTATCTTTATCTATCCATCCATCAATCTCTCTCTCTCTATATATATATCAGTTATCACCTATTCTATATAACTATAACTATCATTGATGCTATTTACCTATGTATCATCTCTATCTACTGTCTATCTCTATCACCTATCCATCTTTATCATACTTACCAATCAACATCACCTATTCTACCTGTGTATCGGCTCTATCATCTATATAGCTATCATATCTATCTATCTATCTATCTATCTATCTATCTACCAATCAATCATCTATCAAATAATCAATCATTCATTCATCTATTTTCCATTACTCTCATCCATTTTTGCATTTCTTTGTCTTGGCATCCCTTCTCACATTTGTTTTTACTTCAATAATCCAGCTTTCTTTAGTATCCACTCTGCTGTTCATTGTCTCGATGACAATGGAGTTTTCATTGAGTTTCTCTGTTTGGTCTCCATCCGTGAGTTCTGATTTCATATCACTTTTCTATGGTTTCCATTTCTAATGTATAGACGTGCTTTCATCTTGAATTGTGCATGTACATATTCATGTGTGTGCTAATGGACTATAAATGTTCAAGACAAATTACTTGATTTACATTCTTGTTTATGAAAGGAGAATTTGAGTGGTTCATTGGGGCTTAGATGCTTAGATGTGCAAGCATTTATTGATATGCCAACATAAAATACTATAATAAGGAATAGACCATATATACTTTTATTTCCAATTTTTTCATGTAATATGTAGTATATTATTTCTTTCAGTGGCCTCAGTACTTATCATGATATGAATATGCTATTTAGTCAATTTACACATGACCACATGTTTAGTCCATTTACATATTATTGTATATTTAGATTGCTTCTAATTTATAGGTATTATAAAAAAAAAAGACTATGACTATCCAAGTAGTAAGATAAATCTGTTACTACATGTCTGACACTTCCTGTAGGAAAATATTTGGTACTTGGTCAAAGCAAAGATTCCATTTCGATAACCTAATTGCTTTAAAGAAACATTCTAGAATGTTCTCAATCCACCAGGAGTGTATGATATGACAGTTTCTTAGATAAAAATCTGTTCATAATTTTCTTACTGTAATGCACACAGTCTCCAGTGTGTGATATTCCCCTCCCTATGTCCATGTGTTCTCAATGTTCATCTCCCACTTATGAGTGAGAATATGCAGTGTTTGCTTTTTTATCCTTGTGATAATTTGCTGAGGATGATGGTTTCCAGCTTCATCCATGTCCCTGAAAAAGACATGAATTCATCCTATTTTATGGTTGCATAGTATTCCATGGGTGTATACATGCCACATTTTCTTTATCTAGTCTATTATGGATGGACATTTGGGTTGGTTCCAAATCTTTGCTATAATGAATAGTGACCCAAAAACATACATGTACATATGCCTTTATGGTAGAATGATTTATAATCCTTTGGGTATATACCCAGTAATGGGATTGCTGGGTCAAATGGTATTTCTAGTTCTAGACCCTTGAGGAATTGCCACACCATTTTCCACAATAGTTGAACTAATTTACATTCCCACCAACAATGTAAAAATATTCCTATTTCTTCACACCCTCTCCAACATTTGTTGTTTCCTGACTTTTTAATGATTGTCATTGTAATTGACATGAGATAGTATCTCCTTGTGGTTTTGATTTGCATTTCTCTAATGATCAGTGATGATGAGCATTTTTTTTAATATGTCTGTAGGCTGCATAAATCTCATATCTTGAGAAGTGTCTGTTCATTTCTTTTAAATAATTGATTCATTTTTAAAACATTTTTAGTCTTTTTTCCTACACGGTTTCTAATCCACTGTTAAAATTAAGGTTAATTCTAAGCTCTGTCTGGTGAAATAAAAAGAATGGTAGACATGTTTTTTTTTAATGTGTGTGACCAATCATTTCAGTAAGAAATAGTCTAATGAACTAAAAGAGAGACATTGGAATGCAGCTATAGAGAGAACTCACTCAGTACATTTAGTGATATTCACATTAGCTATCTGCATCAGAAAGGTGTATACAGCACACCCGTCCAGATAAGTGAGTGATTACAGATGAACACACCCACAGAACCACTACTAACATCAATAATTAAGCACTGCATGCATCTGCAAGCACCCACATCCATTCTCACACTGCTATAAAGACATACCCTAGACTAGGTAATTTATGAAGGAAAGGGGCTGAATAGACTCTTCCTTTATACATTCAGGGCTTGGGGAGGCCTCAGGAAACTTATAATCATGGCAGAAAGAGAAGCAAATACATTCTTCTTCACATAGTCACAGTAAGGAGAAGTGCAGTGTGAAGGGGGAGTAAATCCCCTTACAAAACAGTCAGATCTGTTGATAATTCATTCACTATCATGCAAAAATGCAGAGATAACCATGCCCATGATTCAATTACCTCCCACTGGGTCCCTCCCATGATGCATGCAGATTATGGAAACTAATTACTGAAGTTTACAAGAGATTGTGTGTGAACACAGCCAAACCATATCAATTCACCTCCATATTCCCTTCCAATAATTACCACAACCCAATGTCAAAATAATTACATTTTAATACCATCAGTTGGGTTTGTATGTTTTCACACTTTATATAAATGGAATAACATACTATTTATTATTCTGAATAGCTTCTTTTATTAATATGTTTCTGAGACCTAGCCACATTGTTATGCAGACTGAGTTGTATATTCATTTTTTTTTTTTTACCTCTATACACTATTCTGTTTTGTGACAAATGTGGCCTTACAGAGAGCTGACTCACTTGATTCAGTGATAAATATCAACATCAGTATTATGTTGGCTCTTCAGAGGAGAATAATTGCATCAATCACTGTGAATAAACACAAATACTAGCCTTTCTTATTTGCTTTTACCATTTGGGGTCAGGCTAAGAAAACACTGAGCGTCAATGAGTCTATTCAATTAAGGATCCAAAAACATGTACCACCTAATAAACAAACATTCCATGATGGACGTCTGATGAGAGAAAACAGATTGCATTTGTATCCTCTTTAGCCTCTTGCCCCACCTAGTTTCAAATCACTGGGCACATCAAGTTTCAGAACTCTCCATATGGATAGGAATGAGCTGAAAATCAGGCCATGTGTACAGCCATGGTTTCTGGAAGTAAAAAAAAAAAAAAAAAAATGGAAGCAGGCTCGTTACATGGTAAGAGTGGGAGCAAGGCTGGGAAAGATGCCTCTTACTTTTAGACAACCAGATCTTGTGAGAACTCACTCACTATCCCAAGGAAAGCACCAAGCCATGAAAGATCCATCCCCATGTCCCACCCTTATCCTCCCAAGAGGCCCCACCTCCAATATTGGGATTCACAACTCAACATGAGATTTGAACGAGGCATCCAGATTATGTCCTGGGTACATTGGGCATTTGAATGTCCAAGGTGTGAAGTGCTGGGTCAAATCTTTTGTCCATGTCTTAACTGGGTTGTTAGCCTCTCACTTACTGATTTATAGGAACACATTGTATATTCATAATATGTGTGCCTTTTGTTATTTAAACAGGTTGCAAATATCGTGTCTGTGCATTGCCTTTTCACTCTTTTCATGGTCTTTCATGATCAGTGCACCTTGCTTGTTTATCCTTTCCTTTTAACAATAGTGCTTTTTATGCCAAATTTAAGATGCCTTTGAAAATTCTCACTTTCTTCCTGTCTCTCTAATGTTGTTAATCTTCTTGCTTGCATGTTTCTCTTTGTTTTCCATAGATTGGGTAGTTTGAAGCAACAACATGTTTCTAGAAGCAAAAATGTGATCAGATAGTATTTTGATTAAACTATAAGTATTCCTCAATTATTTCTTTGTATCTTTTATTTATTTATGTATGTATTTATTTATTTATATTAGATATTGACAAACTACTGTTGCAAATATATATGAGGTAAAAAGTGATGCTGTGATGATATATACAGATAAATACTTCAGTGAAGCTAATTAACATCATGTTCATCACCTCAGTTTTTCTTATTAACCCCTCCTGTCTAATAGAACCATTGTACCCTTAGACCAGGATTTCTCCATGTACCCTTCTCCTTTTCTTTACTTCTTTTTTTTTTTTTTTTTTTTTTTGAGGCGGAGTCTCGCTCTGTCGCCCGGGCTGGAGTGCAGTGACCGGATCTCAGCTCACTGCAAGCTCCTCCTCCCGGGTTCACGCCATTCTCCTGCCTCAGCCTCCCAAGTAGCTGGGACTACAGGCGCCCGCCATCTCGCCCGGCTAGTTTTTTGTATTTTTAGTAGAGACGGGGTTTCACTGTGTTAGCCAGGATGGTCTCGATCTCCTGACCTCGTGATCCGCCCGTCTCGGCCTCCCAAAGTGCTGGGATTACAGGCTTGAGCCACCGCGCCCGGCCTCTTTACTTCTTTTTAAATGAATTTTATTTTCCTGTTACATGTAGTGAAAACAACTGAACTTAATTTCTTTTTCGTTGTTGCTGTTTTTTGAGATGGGATCTTGCTTTGTTGCCCAGGCTGGACTGCAGTGGTGCAATCTTAGCTCACTGCAGCCTCGACTCTGTACTCAATTGACACCCCCACTTCAGCCTCTCAACTAGCTAGCATTACAGGTGTGTGCCATCACATCCACCTAATTTTGGTATTCTTTTTGTGAAAGCAAGTTTTCACTACATTGTCCAGGCTAGTCTGGAAATCTTAGCATCAAATGGTCCTCCCTCTTCAGCCTCTCAAAATGCTGGAATTACAGCTGTGAGCCACTGCACCTGGCTTAATTAATTCCCTTATCTTAAGGCTTTCCCCTTTAATAAAATACACTGATACTTTTCATACAGAACCATTATCAGTCACTTATAACTTAGTATAATTAAGTTGTAAAATTCATCTCATTTTTATGATGTTAGGAGTATAAACACTGTGGAAGAAAAATTTACTGTGTGCCTATTAAGGAAATGAAAGAGGACCAAAAGTCAAGTTACAGAAGGTAAAAGAAAATTTCAGCCTACTTCAATAATGAGCAAATTGCCAAATCTTAAAATATACTGCCAGTCAAATGAAATTAAATCATTAATTCTATAGCAGTTCTAATAATATAAGAACTATTAGTATAATGAAGACAGCAACAATTCAGTAAACACTCTTCATTGTTAAATACTGACAGGTGAGAATTCACTGCTTTCAGAACTCATCTGACTATAGTTCACAACTTTGCTTCCACAGATAAACAAAAACCTCATACAGCTTTTCACACTAGCCTGGATTGTCCTATATAAAATAAGAATGGCATTATAAAGTGAGGTATATAGTAGTAATTGATTTGTTTTCATCTGTAAGTCTATACCAAATTATGATTCTTATGAAAAATAAATTATGATTCTTTGTAAACTTCCTGATAATATTCAGTTTGGACCTCTGTTACATATTTCCTTAGCTAAATTATTTTCATAAATGTTTCATTCAAATATGATTCTTTAATGAGGAAAATCTCAGTAAACATATTTTATATAAACAAAATGAATAAGCATTGGCAAAGAAAGCATAAATTATTAATTCAAGGTTACACATGCTTTTCAGGGGATACATTTATTAATGCATAAAATATTGAAAAATATTTTTATTGTTCTGTTAAAAAAACCATTAGGTTTTTGTATTATATTTTAAATCAGATGAAAATTGATCAGCTTTGGCTCTGATAAATGATAAAACATGTAGCAAGGCTAAAAGATTAATTTGTGGTGACTGTTAGAAACAATAAATGTAAGGATGGAATAAGAGTAAGTATGTTTTCTTTCTTCATCTATATTCAGATCTACCCTTTATGTGAAAATTGAGTGAGGTACACTAGTTTTATGTTTACAGATGCTAGATTATACATGACTTATTTATACCTGTCAAGAATGTCCAATTTAAGGCTCGCATTTCCACCTGGACACTTTTATTTATTTTTCAAATGCAGCCTAAAATGAATTTCACTCTCAATGTCATCAGCGAAATTTTTAAAAGGATACTGGCAGAGGAGGAATAACGGGTGATAGAGATTAATTCTAGTGACAGAATGGGCTTTAAATAAATAGAAAAAAGTAATGTGAGAGAGATATACAAACATTATCTTACCTGGTATATCCCACTTGGATAAATTGCTTCATTATCAGTATGTGTAGTTGTAAAATAATTTTGCCCAGATTTAAATTTCAGAAGACAGAGGTTTTTTGTGTATCTGTTCAATTCAAAACTACTTTCAAGGGAGCTAGAAGACTGAAGCAATTTTCCAGTCAATCAGTTGGAATTTCCCCATTCCACCTAAAGGAGAAAATAGAAACACTTGAAATCTATTATGTCTTGCTCAAGTTGGTGATTAGGGTGATTACTCTGATTTGTGAAGTCCGCTCTTGGGAAACTTTAGTCCTTCTACTCTATTTCTTTTTACTTCAGGAATTTTTAGCCCAATGGATATTTTTAAGTTCTATCATTGCAAATAGAGAAAGATGGAAATACGTTTGTCAAAAGAACAAAGAAGGGAGGCATTGGCAGATATGAAGAAAAGTCTTTGAATTTCAGCTTTGTAAAAGATTAACAGGAAAGAGGCAAAGTCCATTTGCAAAGAGGGAACTTCCAGCTCTGGCCAGAAAGACTGCTGGATGCCTGCAGAATGCCCTACTTTGTTGTGATGAAAGATTGCATAAGACTATCTTTTTGGGGTCACACAACAATGGCCATTTGGAAGAAGTATTTTTTAAATAAGTTTTGCAGGTTAAATAAATGAAAGATGTCTGACTTTTTCATCTTCAACTAATCAAGTAGTCTCTTTTTTTATATACATTAATATTAGTTTGTTTTTTTTTATTATACTTTAACTTCTAGGGTACATGTGCATA
The DNA here is from genome assembly GCF_009764315.1 of Trachypithecus francoisi. Taxonomy (NCBI): domain Eukaryota; kingdom Metazoa; phylum Chordata; class Mammalia; order Primates; family Cercopithecidae; genus Trachypithecus; species Trachypithecus francoisi. Next base: position 129,601 of record NW_022680637.1, on the reverse strand, counting down.
ATGTGCAGGTTTGTTACATATGTATACTTGTGCCATGTTGGTGTACTGCATCCATCAACTCATCAGCACCCATAAATTCGTCATTTATATCAGGTATAACACCCAATGCAATCCCTCCCCCTCCCCCCTCCCCATGATAGGCCCTGATGTGTGATGTTCCCCTTCCCGAGTCCAAGTGATGTCATTGTTCAGTTCCCACCTATGAGTGAGAACATGCAGTGTTTGCTTTTCTGTTCTTGTGATAGTTTGCTAAGAATGATGGTTTCCAGCTGCATCCATGTCCCTACAAAGGATGCAAACTCATCCTTTTTTATGGCTGCATAGTATTCCATGGTGTATATGTGCCACATTTTCTTAATCCAGTCTGTCACTGATGGACATTTGAGTTGATTCCAAGTCTTTGCTATTGTGGATAGTGCCGTAATAAACATACGTGTGCATGTGTCTTTATAGCAGCATGATTTATAATCCTTTGGTTATATACCCAGTAGTGGGATGGCTGGGTCATATGGTACATCTAGATCTATATCCTTGAGGAATCGCCATACTGTTTTCCATAATGATTGAACTAGTTTACAATCCCGCCAAAAGTGTAAAAGTGTTCCTATTTCTCCACATCCTCTCCAGCACCTGTGTTTCCTGACTTTTTAATGATTGCCATTCTAACTGGTGTGAGATGGTATCTCATTGTGGTTTTGATTTGCATTTCTCTGATGGTCAGTGATGATGAGCATTTTTTCATGTGTCTGTTGGCTGTATGAATGTCTTCAAAGCTGGAGGCATCATGCTACCTGACTTGAAACTATACTACAAGGCTACAGTAACCAAGACAGCATGGTACTGGTACCAAAACAGAGATATAGACCAATGGAACAGAACAGAGTCCTCAGAAATAATACCACACATCTACAGCCATCTGATCTTTGACAAACCTGAGAGAAACAAGAAATGGGGAAAGGACTCCCTATTTAATAAACAGTGATAGGAAAATTGGCTAGCCATAAGTAGAAAGCTGAAACTGGATCCTTTCCTTACTCCTTATATGAAAATTAATTCAAGATGGATTAGAGACTTAAATGTTAGACCTAATACCATAAAAACCCTAGAAGAACCTAGGTAGTACCATTCAGGACATAGGCATGGGCAAGGACTTCATGTCTAAAACACCAAAAGCAATGGCAACAAAAGCCAAAATTGACAAATGGGATATGATCAAGTAGTCTCTTTTAGGGACCATGTTGAGTCCGAGAGATGGAAAAATATAATAATACTAGCGGTAAAATGAGAAGGATGTGGAATATGACAATAGAAGTGTAGGTTAATAAAACAATGCACCATACAACACAAAATAATTAAAAATAGACATGTTGTTCATTCAGTAAAGAGTGACTAAATGCTTACTTTAAACAGGTGCCTTGTTTGATAGAAGACACCCAGAAAGTGATCAGTTAAGATCTATACCTCTACAAACTCATTTTTCTTGAGTCCCGATATAAAAGACTTTTTGTGATGTTAGCAGTTGAAAAGGAAATACAGCATTTCTCTCCATCTCTGAGTACTTTTCTGCATATATAATGCTGTCACAAATATTTATTTCAAGTCTAGAGTCACTTCTAGTAGTTGAGTTCCTGGTATCTCGCACTCTCTTAGAGTCTCCAAATAGTAAAAATAATCTTTTAAAATGGAAATGTTGACTTTGTTTTTAAAACACCTACTACATGCCAGGAATTCTGTTATGGACTTTATACATAATATTTTTTATTCTTTTAACCCTCAAAATAATCCTGCATGGTGTGGATTACTCAATGTGTCTTTACAGAAAGGGAGTCCAAACGAAGACAATTTAATGTATCTAAACGTCCAAGAAAGGGCTGAGAATCTGAATTCAGCCTATCTTAGGCAAAAACTAACCTCTTTTACCTTTTCTGCCTCAAATGGATTCACAATCAGGTGCCCAGTGATATTGCCTGGCTCTGTGTTCCTATCCAAATCTCACTGTGGATTGTAATCTGAATTCTAATCCCCACTTGTTGAGGGAGGGGCCTCAGGAGAGGTGATTAGATCATGGGGGTGGTTCTCCGATAGTTTTATTGTGATAATGAATGAGTTTTCATGAGATCTGATGGTTTTATAAGGGAACTTTCCCCAGTTCGGTCTGCACTTCTCCTTCCTGCCACCAAGTGAACAGGACATGTTTGCTTCCCCTTCAACCATGATTGCAAGTTTCCTGAGGCCTCCGAAGTTCTGAAAAAATGTGAGTCAATGAAACTCTTTTCTTTATAAATTATCAACCCTTTAGCTGTTCTTTATAGCAGTATGAGAATGGAACGACTACATCAAGGAAGAATGAAAACAATTTTTTCTCTTCCCATTTCCTTTTTGTTACTGTCATCGCATTATATTGTAATGATGGCAGATAAGTCATGATTTATAATAGCGGTTCTCAAACTTGAACATGTATCAGAAACACTTAGAATGAGAGTTCACCAGCTTTTTCTGTAAAAAGCCAGGTAATAAATTTTCTTGTTTTGCAATTCAGTCTCTATGACTACTCAACTGTGATCTTGTAGCACTAGAGCAGTCACAGATAATACAAAGTGAATGAGTGATTGTATTCCAATAAATCTTTATTCATAGGCTAGAAATTTGAATTTCACATAATTTCCAGGTGTTATCAATTATTCTGCTTCTTTGTAATTTTTTTATTACTTAAAACTGTGACAATTATTCTTAGTTCAGAGGCATGAAAAAGTGTTAGTTCTGCTACCAAAAAGAGGTCCTGATCCAAACTCCAAGAGTTGAACCTCATGCAAAAAATAATTCAGGGTGAATCCATACAGTAAAGTGAAAACAAGTTTATTATGAAAGTAAAGGTACAAAGGATGGCTACCCAAAGACAGAAGAGCAACTTGAGCTGCTGGACTGAGTATACTTATAGTTATTTTTTGATTATACATTAAACAAGAGGTAGATTATTCATAAGTTTTCCAGAAAAGGGGTGGGTAATTCCTGGAACTGTGGTCCCTCCCTCATTAAGGGTTAGGGATGTTGCCATGGCATTTGTAAGCGCTCATGGCACTTGTGGGAGTGGCTTTTAACATGCTAATGGATTATAATTAGAGTATAATGAACAGTGAAGATGACCAGAGGTCACTTTTGTCACCACCTTGGTTTTGGAGGGTTTTGGTGACCTTCTTTACTGCAAGCTGTTTTTCAGCAAGGTCTTTGTGACCTGCATCTTGTTCTGACCTCCTATCTCATTAGACCTAGAATACCTAACCTCCTGGAAATGCAGCCAGTAGGTGTCAGCCTTATTTTTCCCAGTTCCTATTCAAGATGGAGTCACTCCAGTCCAAATGCCTCTGACATTTCAGGTTTGGCCCCCAGGTGAGAACCATTCATCTACATGATGGATGAAGAAAACAGATAAAAAATGAGTAGTTATGGATCAGTTATTCTTCAAGGAAGTGCCAATATTTCTAATATTTTTATATTATCTTAAAATATATAAAGAGGAACCAAGTGTTTGGACAAACGGAGACAAGATGGCACAGTTCCGGGTTCTTCACTGTCAACTTTCCCGCGCCCGGGAACGACATGGGTCGACTGCGCAGGCGCAACCCGACCTCCGACGGAGAGAAACCGTAGCCCGCCTAGCCACGCCTACCTGCCCGCCCCTGACCTGCCTATGTTCCGCGCACTGCCCTCCCACTCCTGGGCCCAGGACATAAAAGCCGCTCGAAGCAGGCGCACCGCACGAACTTCCTCGGCCCCTCCTCGTCTGCGCGGGACCCAGGAACCTCGTCCAAGAACGCGGGGCGCGAACTTCCTCGGCCCCTCCTCGTCTGCCCGGGACCCGGGAACCTCGTCCGAGAACTCCCGAGCGAGCTTCCTTGGCCCCTCCTCCTGCATGGGACCCGGGAACCTCGTCCCAGAACGCCGGAGCGAGCTTCCTTGGCCCCTCCTCCTGCGTGGGACCCAGGAACCTCACCCGAGAGCGCCGGAGCGAGCTTCCTTGGCCCCTGCTCCTGTGCGGACCTGAGAACCTCGCCCAAGAACGCCCGAGCGACTTCGTCGGCCTCCACTGCCAGAGGCTGGTGAACCTCGCCCCTCCCTCACATTTGGTTTGTAAATAAAGGTTTTTTTGTCTTGCCTACTTGCCTTTTCTCTGGCATTTGCTCTGGGGGTCGCATTAAAGCCAATCACCAAGCATGTCTCACCATGGCACAGCAGGGAGGAGAGTGAAGGGGGTCAGTGCTACATACTTTTAAACAACCAGATTTCATGAGAACTCACTATCATAAGAACAGCAAGAGGGAAATCCACCACCATGATCCAATCACCTCCCAGTAGGTACTTCTCCCAACACTGGGGATTACAATTAAACATGAGATTTGGGTAGTGACACAGGGCCACACCATATCACTCATCCTCATCTTTTATTTATCTGGCCCCTGTGGTTTGCCTTCACCATTCCTAAAGTACACTAATGAAGAAGGAACACTCAACCTTATATCTGAGAACTTAGTAAAAAACACATTTATGCAAGGCATAGAGCCATATATCATGTAAAGGTATGCATATGACCTTAGAAAAATCTAGGTTTGAACTACATGGGTCCAGTTATATACTGATTTTTTTTCAATAAACACATTGGATTTTCCTTTTGGAGATCTGTGACAATTTTTAAAAACTCACAGATTAACTGCATGGCCTAGAAATACTGAAAAACCTGGGGAAAAAGGATGATATTTATGCATAAAATATATTTATGTGATGAATGCATAAAGGCAGGTCATGAATGCATAAAACACATATGTGAACACATATGTATAAACAGTTGGTTAACACATACATATGATAAACACTTGATTCACACAAACATGTGTTAACACATACACACCCTATGCATTAATCAACAATTTATGTTATCAGTAAGGTTTCTAGTCAACAGGAGGCTGTAAGCAGTTAAGTTTTGGAGGGCAGTCAGAAGTTATACACAGACTTTTAACTGTCAGCAGCCCTAAGCCTTGCATTGTTCATGGGCCAATTGTATATAATTGTATCCATTTATACATTGGCCAGCAATGTAGGCATAGTGACAGTCTGTTCCTACTGCTATAACAAAATATCTTAGACTGGATAATGTACAAAGAACAGGGTATCTTGGGGCTGACATCTATCCAATGGAAGGGGAGGCTATCTTGGGGCTGTCATGTATCCAGTCAGGGAGGTGTTTGGAATGTTTCTGACTGGAAATGTCACTTGTGCTTTATGGTCATATCATTAAGCTGATACCCTTTGGATTTAGATGTTTTTTAATCAAGATGAACTTTAGAATGATGGTGATTGTTCAAGATGGCAATGCTTCTGCTCTGTCAATCCAGACTCTATAGTTACAAAAAGGATGAGGGGCAGCACAATCTTTCTGAGTACTTCCTGCTGACAAGCGAATGGAGAGTTTTCAGGACTCAGATTGACTGTAGGAGTTGCTGTCTGTAGATGATTTGGGGTATTTATCTGTGAAATGGCCATACTCCTGCTAAAAATCTTTGAAAAAGGTTAATTAGGCAAGGGAAGAACATTAGTCCTAGATGTATTATTAGGAGAGGGCCCAGAAAAGGGATGATCCATGCTATAATTTTTTTTCTAAACAAAGAATCTATGTAGTTTTTTGGTACTTCTTTAGCTTTTTAGCCCTTTCTTTAAGTCTTTCAGCTGTGTCTCTTACTAGGCCCAATTGATTGAGATAGAAACAACATCTTCACTTCATGAGAGGCAGAGGTGCAAGTTTGGAAAGTCCCATGCATTATTTTCTGTTAGTAACCATTATTCCTGCTATGAGGATAATAAGAAAAATGCTACAGTAATTGAGATTTTCTGTCATATATTCCACCTGAGGCTGCTACGGTGTGTAGTTCTACTGCAAATAGTAGAGTAAAGCAATTCCCACAAGAGTGGCATAGTAAATCTTGTTCACAGGAGTAAACTAATTAAAAGCTGTTAATAGCTCAAAGGAGAAGTTTCTTTGACTTTTGAAAGCAAAACAATATGGTAGCAATATTTTAAGCAAAACATCAAAAAGATTACTCCAGTCTCCCATTAGTTCACTTCATTCAGTTAATTTGTATCCTGTGTGATACTAATGAACATTTTAGCTCTTCAAGGGTTCTGAATGTTTTTTCTCTATTCTAATGTTGTAATCTGCAAAGTTATGAGAAATCTGTATTAAAGAGAACTTTTTAGAGCTTCATAGCTGATTATGAAACTATCTTCTAAATAGAACCAAAACAAGACAACAATTGTTTATGGATGACAAAAAGTATTAGGGTAGCCAAAGTTAAAGTTACAATTGACAAGGATATCTGTTACCATTGTGGCACACAATAATTTTACCATGGTAATTATAATTATTACTGATAATGTACACTTATATCAGAAATATAGGAGTCTCTCACAACTTTGGAACACATATCAATAACATATTTATACAAATATAGCCCAAAGAAAGCCAAACACTATTTTATATTTGACAATGCTTCCTGTTTGATTTTATACCAAATAAACCAAATTTTAACTTATATTAGGGTGTTATTAATGTTAAACTGAATTTATAATAAAACCTTTTAGACACATTTACCCAATTTTCATGTTTAATAATAGGTAAGACTTTTATATGCCTTTTTTAATTAACTCTTTATAATTTTTGTTAGAGAGCGGGTTATTGCTTTAAGAAAACCCCATTGTGCTTCTATTTTAATGCTTAATTTACAGATAACTTGGATGACGCCCGTGCAACTTTAACCAGTGTGTTTACACACATAATTTCCTTTACAATTAACCTCCAAAATTGCTTAAACCTTCATTTTTATATTGTTCAACTTAAAACAATTCTTTAATCTTTTAACCTAGACAAAAATCCACATTCTCATGCCTCCTTATAATCTTTCTACCAAAACTATATGCAAAATGTGTTTCTCAATATTGTTAAATACATGTTACAGTGCTAATTTTTAGCACTTTAATTTTAATTTAAAATTAATTTGTTGGTAAGTTTGAGGTTTTAATTTAATTATGTACTAGGTAGAGAGCCTAGGACGTAGATAGAAGAGTGGATAAGGTCTTATACCAGCATTTAACTCCATGTATCCTAGGTTTTACCTCACTGCAAAACATGCAAGCTGTACAGCTAGGAATTATCATTTTAGAGGCCTAATCACTTTTAAATTATATCACATTTCTTGGATAAATTCCTTTTTATAAAATGTTTAATGACTTTCGTAGACAATCTCTGACATGCCGCAACTATATTGTATTTAATATAGTTTATAATTTAGCTTTGAAACAAACATGATTAACAGTCCTTTCCCAGAACAAAATTCCATCAGACCTGTGGAATAGACTGCCTAGGACCACAAGATTAGAAGTTAGGGTATTTTACTAAGTAGTTCAAGTTTTCATTAAACTAATATTAATGTTTCATTTATTTAAAAATTACACAAGAAAAGATTATGTGTGTATATACATAATCTCTCTGCTAATTTCCCAACTGGATTCTTGGCCTTTGGGTGAGGCCCTTTAATAACAGGGCTAGGAAAACAGCTTTCAGGGCCTAATAAACAAGCATAGTTGGAAGACAGAGACAGATTTTGACAGGTACTTACTCACTTCTAATTCCAGGAGTTCTTTAAAGAAAATAGAGATTTTTTCAATAATGGGATTTGTGGTGCCTTTTCTGTTTTCTCAAGGAGTCCCAGGCTAATAAAAGTCATTTTGGGGTTTTTCATGCTTGCACCAAGAGTGGCAAGACAGAGTGAAGAAAACTAATTCAGTTCACTGAGACTAAACCTTTTCCAGGATAACAAGATTTGTGAAGAGGAAAACATAAAAGACTTTGAATACACTCATAGCTTTGATATTCATTTTAATGAAGCTGAGGGCTCTTTTTCATTAGTGGTGAGAGTGCAGGTTAGAATTACATAAATATCATGCCAAGGCAAATTAAAGGATTGGGTTATGTGCAGGCATTCCCTGTGATAATTAGAGAGATTTTCAGAGAAAGATCCCAGATGCTGTTCGATCTGTGACAAATGAGACATGGAGAAAGGCACAAAAACATGAGCAATGCCTACAGCCAGCCACTTCCCTGAGAGGGAGAATGGCCAAGGTGGTTTGACTGGTAGTTTTTGAACAGGTAACAGGTGGAGAAGAGGATGAGCTGGAGTTTGAGGCTGGAAGGCTTGTGGGCAACAGGAGCCAGTGGGGTGTAGAGTTCAGACAGGTAAGGAGTGTATGCAAGGGCAGGAGAATATGGAGGGGTTTCATCTGCATAGTCAAAAGGAGTTTTGGAGGAAAGAGAGACCTGGAGAGGGTTTTCATTAAGAAGAAGAATTTCATGAAGGATGCAAGCTTGACACAGGGAGGGTCAGGATTTAAAGTAGAATAAAGCCTGAATATAGTGAACCTCTTGCCATTTGTCATTTCTGGTTATGAAGTTGTCAAGGTTCCTGAGAATTTGAAAGTTAAAGGTGCCATTTTCAGGCCATTGGCTATCATTAACTAATCTTTATTGGGGCCAGGCCATGGTGCAATAAAAAACCAAATGCTTTGGCTTTATTCTTCCCATAAGCCACGTTTGGTGAGGTTGTGAAGGAGAGTGCCCAGTGGAGAGGGCGTTTGGCACCCATGCGGGCTGGTTAGGAGAGAACGAGGGTGTCTGTTCTGATCTAGGCATCCCCAGAGAAAATACAGAGACCCAGAATCCTCTTCCTAAAGAGGATGGTCAAGCTGAGACAAAAATGGAAGTCCCCAAGATTTATTCCAGCTTAGATCATGAGGACAGGATGGCAGACCTGACTTTCCTGGGTATCATGAGAAAGTCAGAGGAGATCTTACCAGTCAGCTGGGTTAGTGTCTGATATTGAATGTTCCAGTGGAATCAACAAAGGTCCTTTTAGACTGGTGCCACACAAGGAAGAGAGAGAAGGGAGAATGAATGAAATACTCATTGTAGGTGGTCAGGGGTGAATTGCCAAGACCTGAAGGTTTTGAAAACCCACTGCGGAAGACATTTATCGAAGTGTTAGAATGTCTCTGAGCAGAGGGGAGGTTATCTTGGGACTGACATCTCTCCAGCCAAAGGGGAAGTCATCTTGGGGCTGACATATCTCTGGTCAGATGGGTTTGGAATGTTTCTGTTTAGAAATGTCATTTGTGATTTATGGTCATGCTGACCTTAGCCTTTAGGCTGTTGCCCTTTGTATTTAGGTGGTTTTTGATCAAGGTGAACTTTAGAATGATGGCACTTGTCCAAGATGGTGATACTTCTGCTCTATCATATATAATATGTCTGATATATAAATATATATAATATATAAATATAAAACATATTAAAACTTGTGATACATAATACAACTGTTTTAATCCATATATCATATAAGTGCATCTAAAACATGGTCTTTTTAATACATATAAATATATAAGTGTATATATATATATAAATATGCATATATACATATACACAATTACTATATGTGGTATAAATATATACTGTGTAAGTAAATATATGTGTGTGTGCAGTAACTGTGTATGTATGTGTAGTCATACATTGCTTAATGATGGGACTACGTTCTGAGAGATGGGTCATTAGATTTCATCATTGTGCATCTCACAATGCCTTACACAAACCTAAAAGGTGTAGTTACTACACATTCAGGCCGTATGGTAGAACCTACTACTCCTAGCCTGCAAACATTCACAGCATGTTACTGTCCTGAATATTTTAGGCAGTTGTAACACAGTGGTAAGTATTTGTGTCTCTAAACATACCTAAACCCAGAAAAGATACACTGAAAACATGGTATTATAACATTATGGGATCATAATTATCTATACAGTCTATTGTTTACTAAAATGTCATTATATGGTAGATGATTGTATATTTATATAAATACATAAAACAAACAGTACATCTTAGATTCATTTTTATAACATTATATGGATTAAAATTATTGATGAAAGAGTCAAACTCTGTAAAATATTTGAAGAGATTTATTCTGAGACAAATATGATTGACCATGGTCATTGACACAGCCCTCAGGATATGCTGAGAATATGTGCCCAAGAAGCTTTCGGCACAGCTTGGTTTTAAACATTTTAGGTGGACACGAGATATCAATTAAATACATTTAAGATACACATTCATTTTGTTCAGAAATGCAGGACAACTCAAAGCTGATAGATGGCTTTCCAGGTTATAGATAGATTTAAAATTTTATTATCAATATGAAGGAATGTCTCAGTTTGAATAAGAGGTTGTGCAGAACAAAGTTTCATCATACAGATGAGGCCTCCAGGTAGCAAGACCCTAGAGATAATAGACTGTAAATATTTCTTATCAGACTTGAGGTCTCTGTTGATGTTCAATGATAGTCAGCTTTTCCTGAATTCCAAAAGGGAGCAGGGTATAATGAGGCATGTCCCACCCAGCTTCCAGTCATTTGCTCTGGCATAGAGGAGGAAGCTAATGCAAATGGTTGGGCAGGGCTGGGGGTGTATGCTGAATTGTGATGTTAACCACAATCCCTTCACAATTTTTTTCAACATGTGAATTTGGGGAGACACATGCATACCTTAGTACATTTTATATCTCTATTTTCTAGGTACAAAAGAAAAGTTACAAAGGTTAAATAAACAGCCTAAAATTACATAGTTCACTTGTAGGAAACACAATTGAGTACCAGATCTGTCTGACTCTAAAACAGACCAATATGATACACAATTTTAATCTATAATATACATACAATACATGAATATATAATATAAATATGTATTTGCATTTAAATATATAATTTATACATGCATATATATACACATATATCTATATGTATATAGATAAATATATTCCACACATGTATAAGGCAATCTTATCAGAACTGATATAGATTATTACAACTATGATCCTTGGAGTTTATATTGACAGTTCTTTAATTCACTTTCTTTTTTTTTTTTTTTTTTTTTTTTTTTTTTTTTTTTTTTTTTTGAGACGGAGTCTCGCTCTGTCACCCAGGCTGGAGTGTAGTGGCCGGATCCTGGCTCACTGGAAGCTCCGCCTCCGGGGTTCACGCCATTCTCCTGCCTCAGCCTCCCGAGTAGCTGGGACTACAGGCGCCCACCACCTCGCCCGGCTAGTTTTTTGTATTTTTTAGTAGAGACAGGGTTTCACCAAGTTAGCCAGGATGGTCTCGATCTCCTGACCTTGTGATCCGCCCGTCTCAGCCTCCCAAAGTGCTGGGATTACAAGCTTGAGCCACCGCGCCCGGCCTAATTCACTTTCAAGAGCTATATTTTTCTGTTCTATGATCCCACAGAGTGTACATGTGTGTGCTCATGCATGTACACTATTTCTCTGGAACCGTTTCAGCTGTTTTCCCACAAGACTTGAAGTCACACAGAGTAGGTGCCATAGGATGATTATTCTTGCCCCTCCAGTATTGATCCCAGGCCCTGGAATTTAAAGGCTCTGTGCTTCCTGCATGCCCAGTAAATGCACAATGATGTAGCCCCTAGAAGGCATATCAGGAGTTCTGCAGCTATTGTGCATAGCAAACACACCACAACCTTCAGAAAAGCTTTTTAATTCCAAACAACTGTCATTTGAATTAGAAAAATAAGAGAAAATTATGAATATTTTAATGCTAAGGTCATCATCTGGAAGAAAACTGGAGATGAATCTGCATTTAATATGTTTTCTAGTATAATTTATGTCTATTTAATATGAACATTTTAATTTGTATAAAACTTTTTTCTGTTTTCATTTTCAGTAGCTTTTGCCCCATTCCAGTAGAGTCCTGACTTTGACCACACTGTGGGAGCTCAATCTCTTCACTGAGTTAAGAAATGAAAGACCTAAAAATTTTTTTCTAGGAATCCTGGAATTATTAACTACACCCTGGCCTGCCATGTTTATCTGTAAAAGAACAGAAAATCACTTTAAGGAGATGCAAAAGAAGATAAATATGAATGACACTGTTAACATTTAAAATTAAGGGGAAGGCCAGTAGAGAACAGGAATGGAAATTATTGTCTTTTTCTCTGCTGGTTAAATAAAGAACCTTGTCCATGCTCCTGTGATTTAAATGTAACTTCTCTTTTATTTATTCTTTGGAGAGATTTTCATTTGTCTGCATGGAAAGCATAAATTCTCGCTTCAGTTTTCTGGGCTGAAGATGGACTTGGGAGTGGCAATAAGTGATTGCAAATGGATTCTTGATGGGTAAAGTCTTATTAGCACAATGGCTCAGAAGTGCTGAAAACAAAGATTTTTCAAATTCAAACAGGCCAAGGTAGAGAAAAATATACTTAATCAAATTCGCAATCTCTAAGCAGTAAATAATAATGGTATATTTTTAGAGAAAGCACTACCTTTTGAAAAGGAAATTTAAAACTTTTGCTCTAAACACATCTATAAATACTGAAAATAACTGTTGTTTAATACAAATCTTGGTAAATAGAGGCCAGTCATCTTGCTGCATTACAGATCCAATAGCCTTTAGTGAAAATGTTACAATGTTTTGTTTGTCTCTTGGTGCATTGAAACATGCTCTACAGGCAGTATGCCATGGCTCATGCCTGTAATCACAGCACTTTGGAAGGCCAAGGCAGGGGGAATCACCTGAAGTCAGGAGTTAAGGACAGCCTGGCCATGGTGTTACCCTGTCCCTACTAAGAGTACAAAAAATTTAGCCAGGTATAGTGACATGTGCCTGTAGTCCCAGCGACTGAGGAGGTTTAAATGGGAGAATCACTTGAACCCTGGTGGCAGAGGTTTCAGTGAGCTGAGTTAGCACCAGTGCACTCTATATAGCATGGGTAACAGAGCAAGACTTCATCTCAAAATAAATAAACAACTAGAAATATATTCTGCAGTTTTCCCTGAACATGTTCTACTGTCAGATCTGCCCTGGAGTGTTTGATCAACTCATTTCATCACCAATCCAGCATTTCTTGTTTGTGTGAGTGTTAGATGAAACTAACCCAAGTGCTCAATTTGGCAGGCAAAAAAATCAACTTGGCTAGTTAAGCCTAAGAGGGCAAGAACAAAGCAGTTGCCTGGTTGAATTTATTACATTTAAATGTATTTATTACGTTACTTTATATTTGTATTTAAGACTAGAGAACATAGGTTATAAAATTCTGATTCTATGGAAAATGTTGACACTTCTTTTATGTCTCAGACATGGTTAATTTTTCTACAGTGTACATCTTAAAAAGAGAAGATTATTTGTGGATGGAAAGTTCAGGGTATATCACGTGACACATTTATATTAACTGTATTGTTCAAAATGTAATATCTCTACTTCTGAAATGGACTTTGCAAAATTATAACTGAAGAAATTATGACACTAAAAGAAATCATATCTAACCAGCTTCTTCTTGCTTCTAACCTTTAAACTGTCCTTGTTCATTCGTGGGCATAGGCTGAACTAACTTTGGGAAGGAATTCAGTTCATAGTTTGACTCTGAAACAAAATTGATAATAGCCCTTTCCCAAAAAGACCCTCTTCTTGTCTGGGGAGCAGTCTGCTTTTGTAGGACTAACAAAATACCTACAAGATTAGAAACCACACTGCAGGGGTCGTGCAGCCTCTGGAAGAGTCTGAACTTCCCCAAATTGCTCTTGGGGATAACATCACTGTAGTAAAACCTAAGATCAGTGCTTGAGATATTTTCAGACCCTGAACTGGATGGATCAGCTAACATCATCCACACTTGTAATCTGGCTAAACCAGTTCTGCCATCCACCCAGGGACAGAAAACAGCAAGAAAACCACACTTCAACCCTCTATTAGTCTTATCTGCAACCTGACCAATCAGGTCACCCCCCACTTCCCAAGTGCCTACTCTCCAAAACATCTTTAAAACTCTGATTCCTGACTGCTCAAGGAGAATGATTTGAGTAATAATAAAACTCCAGTTTCCCATTTCAGTTCTACATAAAATATCCTTTCTCCATTGCAATTCCCCTCTTGAAAAATCAGCTCCGTCTAGGCAACAGGCAAGGTGAACACGCTCCACAAATAAAGAAGCAGTTACATTTCTTTATTTTTATTATTTGACAGTTTGATCTCTTCCATTTCTAAACTTAAATTCCTTATAGACAAAATTTTTCCAAAGCTTTGTCTGTCATGCTTGATATGGTTTGATGCTGTATTGTTGGGTTCCACATGTCTTCATAATTGGCAAACTTTCATACACTATAATTTTCTTATCTATAATATACTGTCATCTTTGAAAGGTTATTTATTTATTTATTTATTTATTTATTTATTTATTTATTTATTTTGAGACGGAGTCTCGCTCTTTCTCCCGGGCTGGAGTGCAGTGGCCGGATCTCAGCTCACTGCAAGCTCCGCCTCCCGGGTTCCCGCCATTCTCCTGCCTCAGCCTCCCAAGTAGCTGGGACTACAGGCGCCCGCCACCTCGCCCGGCTAGTTTTTTGTATTTTTTAGTAGAGACGGGGTTTCACCGTGTTAGCCAGGATGGTCTCGATCTCCTGACCTCGTGATCCACCCGTCTCGGCCTCCCAAAGTGCTGGGATTACAGGCTTGAGCCACCGCGCCCAGCCAAGGTTATTTATAAATTGTTTATCCAGATTCTATGTAGTCAGACAATTAAATTGCTACCCCAAAGCAGGCACATCTTAGAAAGGATAGAGCAAGAATTAAACGTAAAAGAAAAAAAGACAAATTAGACTTTGTCAATGGTAAATTATTTACTGATGAAAACATCCTGTTAATGAACTATAAAAATAAGCCAAAGACTGAGAGGAAAATATCAACAATATATGTCTATGATCAATGACTTCAATCAAGAATATATAAAAACTGAAATGTCATTAAAAAAGAAAAGAAATCCACTGAAAAATGAGCAAACATTTTAGACACCACCAAAGAAAATACAGAAATGACCAATAAATACTATAAAAAGCTGCTCAACATGGTTAGTCATCAGAATACACAAATTAAAACCATGAAAACATAACTTTCCACCAACTGCAAGAACAGAAATGAAAAAAAATAGTAGTCACCTAGATTGGTACTTCCCCACATTGCCAATGAACATCAGCATTTTCTTATAAAACCACACATATTCACCCTATAATTTATACTTTTATACTTAAAACTGACTTAAGAAAAATAATATTTTTATGTCCACAAAAAGACTTCAGCAAGAATATTCATAAAATGTTTATTTCTAATAAGCAAAGACTGTAAATAATGCAAATGCCATCAACAGAAAATGGTGGTATACTCATACAATAAAATATTACTCAGCACTGAAAAGGAGCAAATCACTGACATATGGAACAATATAGAGAGGCAGATACGGCCATATTGGGTGCATTTGAACTTCAAGGCAGAAAAAATTCTAATCATGGCGATGGAAAAGAAAACTTGCTGCTATATTGGATGGTGGAGATAGACTAGAAGCAATCATTAGCAGAGCAGGTGCATCACCATATTGGCCAAGCATCACCATTCTAACCTTTCACTAGATCAAAACCAGCCTAAATCCAAAGGGCATCAGCCTAATGACTAAGGTCATCATGACCATAAACCACAAATGACATCTCTGACCAGAAACGTTCCTACCATAAAATAAACACTTCCCTAACTAGAGATGGGCCAGTCCTAAGATAACCTCGCCTCTAACCAGAGTCATTCCAACCCTGCCATAAACTTCTCCCCCACTCAAAAACATTCCAAGCTTTTGATAAGCCTCCTCACCCTAAAACCTACCTATACTCAGTCTGTAGGAGAAAGCACCCCTGACGAAAATCCACCAGAAGACCCTCTCATATTAATTTCTTCAAAATAAACTTGTCTTTGATTGTGGATCCACTTTTCATATTTCTTTCCTTTTCCTTTAACTGTTACATTTGGTGCCAAAGCCTAGGATGGGTGTTGGTGGTAGAGACTCTATTGCAACGCAGGAAGTAGTGGACAGCAGCTGTGCATCCAGCTGGATCCTGAGAGTCTTGGGCCACTGACCCCATCTTGTCTCTCACTTCACTTTTCCAGCAATTTGGATGAGGAGGACAACTAACCTGAAGTAACTGTGAGGCTCAGGCTGGGGCTACTCCCCACTAGGTTCTCACAACCCTCAAGTCTCAGGAATCCATCTCTTACCACTTGCAATGGGTGTTTCACTCTCTCCCCTCCTCCTCCCTCATCCTCACTTCTCTCTCTCTTTGTCTCTCTCTCTCTTTCTCATAAGTCTCTAGTCCAAGAGGCCCTTTGGCAATCCCAGCTGGAATATCAAACATGAGACGCTAATCCAGCCAACTAGTAAGATCTGCCCTCCCTTGGCTTTCTCACAGTACCCTGGAAAGTCACATCTGCCAACCAGGTCCTCAGAGTGAGAGATGAAGCTGGCTGGGCTTCTGAGTTGTGAGCGGACTTGGAGAACTTTTCTGTCTAGCTAATGGATTGTAAATGCACCAATCAATGTTCTGTGTCTAGGTAAAAGTTTGTAAATGCACCAATCAGCACTGGGTAAAAATTGACCAATCAGCACTCTGTAAAATGGACCAATCAGCAGGATGTGGGTGGGGCCAAATAAAGGAATAAAAGCAAGCCACCCCAGCCAGCAGCAGCAATCCTCTTGGGTACACCTCCACCTTGGGGAAGCTTTGTTCTTTTGCTCTTCAAAATAAATCTTGCTGCTGACTCTTTGAGTCCACACTGCCTTTATGAACTGTAACACTCACTGTGAAGGTCTGCTGCTTCACTCCTGAAGTCAGTGAGACCACAAACCCGCCAGAACAAAGACACTATGGCCACATCTGAACACCAGAAGGAGCAAACTCCAGACACACCATCTTTAAGAACTGTAACACTCATTATGAGAGCCTTCAGCTTCATTCTTGAAGTCAGCAAGACCAAGAACCCACCAATTCTAAACACATTTTGGTGACCATGAAGGGAACATTACCTATCACCAAGCAGTGAGACTATCGCCTATCACCAAGTGATGAGTACCATCAGACCCATTTTGCTTGCTGTTCTGTCCTATTTTTCCTTAGAATTCAGGGGCTAAATACCGGACACCTGTCAGCCAGTTAAAAATGAATAGCATGGCCACTGCACTAAACACATGGCTGTCAGGCTTTCTGGGAAAGGACCCAGTAACATCCCCTGACTCTTTGGAGCTGGGAGCATTGGTTTGCCTGGAACCAGTTTCTGCTTTTCCTGTACTTCCAGGCTGAGCTGAGGGTCAACAGAGAGGAACGCCATTCAGCTCTGGGGTCCCAACAACAAGTTGGTTGACCCTGTGGCCATGAGCAGAAATCTCAAAGTCATGTTGCCCAAGCGACACCCATATATCCTATCTATCCTGACCCTTGCCTCCTGGGTCCTAATGCCTGCCAGACAAACATCCTCTCACATCTCTTCTCCAACACGAGTCCTGCTTCTAAAAAGCCACCCCCTGTCTCTGGTGCTTTTCTAGTTTCTCCTATAAAAATGATTTATTGTATAAACTCCAGGACTCTATTCCCTTCTTTAGGCACCTAGGCTCACTAATCAGAAGGACATCATTTTTGCTCAAACCTCTATCTTAAAAGGGGCTATCTTGAATTTTAGGGTACCTCCTCAGACTAGCAGGCGTAACAAAAGCTATTCTGAAGCTAGGATATGGGGAGCCTCAGAAATTGTATCCCTCCTATTCGTGTAGGTGAGCACAAAATGTGTCACTCTTCCAACCCTCTCTTCAGCCATATCCTGATGGAGATCACCTCTCTCCCTCAGGGTATGGCTCTCCACTTCATTTTCAGGGCATAACATCTACATAGGACATGGGTAAGTCCCCAGTACTAACAGGAGAATGCTTAGGATTCTAACAGGTCTTGATAATGCATCAGTAAGGGCCACTAAATCCTATTTTTTACAGAACTCTTTGTGGTCTAGGAAGACAGGCAAGTGTACAGGTTTTCAAGAATGCATTGGGAATGGCCACTAAATCTGACCTTCCTCGGTCCTCCCTGTGGTCTAGGAGCAAGACTAGTGTTTCTGCTGCGGCACTGATGAGTGCAACTATTCCAATCAGCAGGGTCCAGGGACTATTGCAGGTTCTTAGGTAAGAGGTGTTTCTGCTGCTGTGTTGGTGAGTGCAACTATTCCAGTCAGCAGGGTCCAGAGACTGTTACAGGTTTTAGCAAGGGGACAAACAAACAAACCAAAACCGCGAGTGGTTTTCTCTTTCAGATAGCAAACACTTAGGCATTAACAGGCTCACCCTTGAAATGCAACCTAAGCCATGGGGACCAATTTGACCCACAAACCCTGAAAAAGAGGCAGCTGATTTTTTTCTGCACTATGGCCTATACCCAATATTCTCTGTCTAATGGGAAAAAGGGCCACCGAGGAAAGTGAAAATTATAATATTATCCTGTAGCTTGACCTTTTCTGTAAGAGGGAAGGTGAATGGAGTGAAATAACTTATATCCAAGCTTTCTTTTCATTGAAGGAGAATACACAATTATGCAAAGCTTACAATTTACATCCCATAGGAGGACCTTTCCGCTTACCCCCATATCCTAACCTCCCTATAGCTCCCCTTCCTTTTAATGGTAAGCCTCTTCTAATCTTCCCTGCCCAGAAGGAAATAGCAAAGAAATATCCAAAGGACAACAAAAACCCCCAGGCTATCTATTATGTCCACTTCAAGCTGTAGGGGGAGGGAAATTTAGCCCAACTGGGTACATGTCCCTTTCTCCCTCTCTGATTTAAAGCAGATCAAGTCAGAATTGGTGAAGTTTTCAGATGATTCTGATAGATACATAGATGTCCTACAGAGTCTAGGGCAAAACCTTCTATCTCATTTGGAAAGATGTCATGCTATTGTTAGATCAAACCCTGACCTTTAATGAAAAGAATGCAGCTTTAGCCACATTCAGAGTTCGGAGTTTGGAGATTTATCTTCATCAAGTAAATGATAGAATGACAGCCAAAGAAAGAGACAAATTCCCTACCAGTCAGCAAGCTGTACCCAGTATGGATCCCCACTGAGACCATGACTCAAATCATGGGGACTGGAGTCGTAAACATCTGTTGACCTATGTTCTAGAAGGAATAAGAAGAATTAGGAAGAAGCCCATGAATTATTCAGTGATGTCCACCATAACTCAGGGAAAGGAAGAAAATCCTTCTGCCTTCCTGAAGTGGCTATGGGAGGCCTTAAGAAAATATACTCCCCTGTCACCCAAATCACTTGGGAGTCAATTGATTCTAAAAGATAAGTTTATTGCCCAATCAGCCACAGATATCAGGAGAAAGCTCCATAAGAAAGCCCTGTGCCCTGAACAAAATCTGGAGGCATTATTAAACCTGGAAACCTTGGTGTTCTACAATAGAGACCCAGAGGAACAGGCCCCAAAGGAAAAATGAGATCAGAGAAAGACTACAGTCTTAGTCTTGGCCCTCAGACAAATAAACCTTGGTGGTTCAGAGAAGACAGAAAATGGAGCAGGCCAATCACCCGGTAGGACCTGTTATCAATGTGGTTTACAAGGGCACTTTAAAAAAGATTGTCCAGTGAGAAACAAGTCACCCCCTCATCCATGTCTGCTATGCCAAGGCAATCACTGGAAGGTGCACTGCCTCAGAGGACAAAGGTTCTCTGGGTCAGAAGCCCCCAACCAGATGATCCAACAACAGGATTGAAGGTGCCTGGGGCAAGCACCAGCTCATGTCATCACCCTCACTGAGCTCCAGGTATGTTTATCCATTGAAGGCCAGGAAATTGACTTCCTCCTGGACACTGGCACAGCTTTCTCAGTATTAATGTCCTGTCCTGGAGGACCGTTCTCAAGGTCTGTTACCATCCAAGGAATCCTGAGACAGCCTGTAACCAGGTATTTCTCCCACCTCTTCAGTTGTAATTGGGAGACTTTGCTCTTTTCACATGCTTTTTTTGTTATGCCTGAAAGTCCCACACCCTTATTAGTTAGAGATGTATTAGCCAAAGCTGGAGCTATTATCTACATGAATATGGGGAATAAGCTACCCATTTGTAGTCCTCTTCTTAAGAAGTGAATAACCCTGAGGACTGGGCATTAGAAGGACAATTTGGAAGGAGAAAAATGACCACCCAGTCCAAATCAGGCTGAAAGATCCCATCACTTTTCTTTATTGAAGGCAATATCCCTTAAGATCTGAAGCTCATAAAGGATTCCAGGATATTGTTAAACATTTAAAAGCTCAAGGCTTAGTAAGTGAATGCAGCAGTCCTTGCAACATCCCAATTCTAAGAATACAAAAACCGAATGGTCAGTGGAGAGTAATGCAAGATCTTAGACTCATCAATGAAGCAGTAATTCCTCTATATCCAACTGTACCCAACCCTTATACCCTGCTCTCTCAAATACCAGAGGAAGCAGAATGGTTCCCTGTTCTGGACCGCAAGGATGCCTTCTTCTGTATTCCCCTGCACTCTGACTCCCAGTTTCTCTTTGCCTCTGAGGATCTCACAGACCACACATCCCAACTTATGTGGATGGTCTTGACCCAAAGGTTTAGGGATAGCCCTCACCTGTTTGGTCAGGAAATGGCCCAAGATCTACACCACTTCTCAAGTTCACACACTCTGGTCTTTCAGCATGTGGATGATTTACTTGTGACTACCAGTTCAGAAGACTCATGATATCAGACTACTCTAGATCTCTTGAACTTTCTAGCTAAACAAGGGTACAAGGTGTCTAGGTTGAAGACTCAGCTTTGGCTACAGTAGGTCAAATATCTAGGCCTAATCTTAGCCAGAGGAACCAGGGACCTCATCAAGGAACAAATACAGTTTATACTGACTTATCTTCACCCTAAGATATTAAAACATTTGTAGAGGTTCCTTGCAATCACTGGTTTTTGCCGACTATGGATCCCCAAATACAGCAAGATAGCCAGGCCCCTCTACACTCTAATCAAAGAGACCCAGAGGGCAAATACTTATCTAGTAGAATGGGAATCAGAGGCAGAAATAGTCTTCAAAACCTTAAAGCAGGCCCTAGTACAAGCTCCAGCTTTAAGCCTTCCCTTAGCTCTTGGAGTCCTTACTCTGACTAGTGGGACAACCTCACAACCAGTGGCATACCTCAGTAAGGAAATTGATGTAATCGCAAAAGACTGGCCACACTATTTATAGGTAGTTGCGGCAGTGGCAGTCTTAGCGTGAGAGGCTATCAAAATAATACCAAGAAAGGATCTCACTGTCTGGACTACTCATGATGTAAATGGCATTCTAGGTGCCAAAGGAAGTTTATGGCTATCAGACAACTGCCTACTTAGATACCAGGGGCTACTCTTTGAGGAACTAGTGCCTCAAATATGAATGTGCCTGTCCATCAACCCTGCCACTTGTCTCCCAAAGGATGGGGAACCAATCGAGCATGACTGCCAACAAAGTATAGTCCAGATTTATGCTGCCTGAGATGATCTCTTAGAAGTCCCCTTAGCTAATCCTACCCTTAATCTATATACTGATGGAAGTTCATCTGTGGAGAATGGGATTCAAAGGGCAGGTTATGCCATAGTTAGTGATGTTAGTGATGTAACCCTCTTCCCCGAGGGACCTTTGCCCAGTTAGCAGAACTAGTGGTACTTACTCAAGACTTAGAACTGGGAAAGGGAAAAAGAATAAATGTGTATAAAGATGGCAAGTATGCTTATTTAATCCTACATGCCCAGGCTGCAATATGGGGGAAAAAAGGAGTTTCTAACCTCTGGAGGAAACCCCACTGAATACTACAAATAAATTATGGAGTTACTGCACGCAGTGCAAAAACCCAAGGAGGTGGCAGTCTTACACTGCCATAGCTATCAAAAAGGGGAAGGAGAAAAGGCAAAAGGAAGCCATTAGACAGATGCTGAAGCCAAAATTTCTGCCAGGTAGAACCTCACATTAGAAATACCTATGGAAGGACTTTGAGTATGACCTTGTCCAAGAGATTAAGCCCCAATAATCCCTGAATGAAAGAGAATGGCAACTTTCACAGGGGCATAATTTTCTCCCCTCGAGGTGGTTAACGACATAAGGAGGAAAGGTATTTATACCCAAAGCCAGCCAGTGGCAAATATTTAAAACACTCCACCAAACTTTTCATGTGGGTATTGAAAACACTAATCAAATGGCCAAATCCCTATTTGCAGGATTAAATCCCCTCTGGACCATCCAACAGGTAGTCAAATCCTATGAGGTGTACCAAAGGAGCAATCCCTTGGTTCATTGTAAGGCCCCTTTGGGGCAACAAAAATAGGTCACTATCCTAGAGAGGACTAGCAGTTAGACTTCACCCATATGCCTAAGTGAAAGGGATTTCAATACTTGTTGGTCTGTGTTGATACTTTACAAATTGGATAGAAGCTTTTCCCTCTAAGACAGAGAAGTCCCAGGAGTCATTAAAGTCCTAATTAGTCAAATAATTCCTAGAATTCGTCTTCCCCAAACCCTACAGAGTGACAATGGTCTGGCTTTTAAAGCCATGATAACTCAGGGAATTTCCAGGGCACTAGGGATACAATATTATCTTCACTGCACCTGGAGGCCACAACCCTCAGGGAAAGTCGAGAAGGCAAATGAAACACTCAAGAGGCACTTAAGGAAACTAACACAAGAAACTCATCTCCCATGGCCTACACTTTTGCCCATGGCCTTGTTGAGAATCCAAAATTCTCTTCACAAAATGGGGATCAGTCCATATGATATGCTGTATGGATGACCTTTTCTTACAAATGACCTCCTACTTGATCAGGAAATAGCCAAAATGGTCAAAGATATAACTTCTTTGGCAAAATATCAACAAAACCTTAAAAACCTACCTGAGAGATGTCACAAAGAAAAGGGAACAGAGTTGCTTCAGTCAGATCTAGTGTTGGTCAAATCTTTCCTATGTACCTCCTCATCTATGGACTCTTTGTGGAAGGACCATACTCAGTAATCCTCTCTTTCCCCACTGCAGTTAAGGTGGCAGGAGTGAAGTCTTGGATTCACCATACCTGAGTTAAATTTTGGACATCCCCTGAGGAACCTGTGGGGCTGTCAGCTCAGAAGTCCCAAGATCAGCCAGACCAGCCTTGATACCCCTGTGAATGATTGGAGGACTTGCATCTCCTATTTTGGAAGAAATACCCCAGACTAAAAATGCTCCTACTACTGATCCTTCTGACAGCAATTTAATCCTACCTTTAACTCAGCCTGGATAAAATGATCTCATCTTCTGGAGCCCCCTCTTTACCTTCCTATTTATTCTTCCCCTATCTATCCCTCCTGCTTCCTTGGATACCTCTTACAATCACCCCTCCCCTTCCACTAGTTCCTAATTAACTCTACAAGACTCTCAATTTAACCCACTTTCTGTTAAATCAGTCTGATCCTTCCCTGACAAATGACTTTTGGCTACGTATCTCTCTAACAATCTCTGCTTACATTGCCACTCCCAATCCTACAAAAAACTGGGTCTTTACCAACTTTACCTACCATCCTCATTATGAAGGAAAAGACCCTTTCTGGCTCCTAAATATGCAATCATTAGCTGACTTCCCCATCTCTGATAGGATCAATAATACGCTAACAGGATATGCAATCCAACTTTTATGTTCTTACATTTCCAACCTCACCTATTACACAAGGAATGAAAAGCCCATACACAGTCATGTAACTATGAATACCATCTTAACTTTCCAAACCTCTTTATGCATCAAACACAACCTGTTATTGGGCTTGCCCCTGGGGAACCTACTATCCCTTCACTGCAATTACATCCTACAAATTCAAGTCCCAACTGATCATAGTAACTTCCGAGTCACCCAAACAGCTCCATTCAGATGGCTTTTCCGCTTCCCAGGATCCTCCAAAATCATCACTTCCTCCCTGCCTAACAAACAGTCCAGGTATTGTAATGGCAAATATATTCCCTGCATGACCATTCACCCCTGGACTCCCTGCAGAAGCATCCCCACCGCTAGTGATTGCCTTCTCATCCCCTTTCAACCACTCTCTCAAATGTTTCTTAGTAGACACAAAACGGTTTTTTCTCCAGTGGGAAAATAGAACACAGGGAGCACTCAGTTTTCTCCCAACAGCCTTTTCCAGCCACTCACTGGAACTACTTTGGCAAGTACTCTAGGAGTATGGGAAAATGAAAACAACAAACTCACATAACTTTCTGAGATACACAATCAGTTCTGTCTACCTAGCCAAGGTATGTTATGTGGAACATCAACCTTTACCTGCCTTCCCACTAACTGGATTGGCACCTGCAACTTAGTCTCTCTAAGTCCCAACATTAACATTGTGCCAGGAAATCAGACCTTATCAGTACCCCTTAAAGCTCAAGTCTGTCAGCACAGAGCCATACAACTAATATCCCAACATACAGGGTTAGGAATAGCTAGTGCTACAGGAACCAGAATAGCCAGTCTATCTATTTGATTATCCTACCACTGCACACTCTCAAAGGATTTCTCAGACAGCTTGCAAGAAATAATGAAGTCTATCCTTACTCTACAATGCCAAATAGACTCTTTGGCAGAAGTGACTCTCCAAGGCCTAGACCTCCTCACTGGTGAGAAAGGAGGACTGCATCTTCTTAGGGGAAGAGTGTTATTTTTACACTAGCCAGTCAGGGATAGTACAAGATGCTACCTGGTGTTTACAGGAAAAGGCTTCTGAAATCAGAGAATGCCTTTCAAACTCTTAAACCAACATCTGGAGTTGGGCAACATGGCTTATCCTCTTTCTAGGTCCCATGGCAGCCATCTTGCTGCTACTCACCTTTAGGCCCTGTATTTTTAGCCTTCTTGTCAAATTTATTTCTGCTAGAATCGAGGCCATCAAGCTACAGATGGCCGTACAAATTGAACCCCAAATGAGTTTGACTGACAACTTCTACTGAGGACCGCTAGACTGACCCACTGGCCCTTCCATTGGCCTAAAGAGTTCTACTACTACAACCACAGGGCCCTTTCTTTGCCCCTATCCAGCAGGAAGTAGCTAAAGCAGTCATGAGCCAAATTCCCAACAGCAGTTGGGGTGTCCTGTTTAGAGGGGGGATTGAGAGGTGAAGTTGGCTGGACTTCTGGGTCAGGTGGGAACTTGGAGAAATTTTCTACATGTGAAAGGATTGCAAATGCACCAACTAGTGCTCTGTGTCTAGCTAAAGGTTTGTAAATGCATCAATCAGGGATCTGCCTCAGTTAATTGGCTAGGGGACTGGGAGAACTTTTCTGTCTAGCTAAAGGATTGTAAATGCACCAATCAACACTCTGTGTGGAGTGAAAGGTTTGTAAATGCACCAATCAGCACTCGGTAAAAATGGACCAATCAGCACTTTGTAAAACAGAACAATCAACACTCTGTAAAATGGACCAATCGGCTCTCTGTAAAAATGGGCCAATCAACAGGATGTGGATGGCATGAAATAAGGGAATAAAAGCACACCACCTTAGCCAGCAGAGGCGACCTGCTTAGGTGCCTTTGCATGCTCCCCAGGTTTTGTTCAGTTGCGCTTGGCAATAAGTCTTGCTGCTGCTCACTCTTTGGGTCTGCCCTAAATTTATGAGCTGTAACACTCCCTGTGAAGGTCTGCAGCTTCACTCCTAAAGTCAGCAAGACCACGAACCCACTGGGAGGAATGAACAACCCCAGATATGCTGCCTTTATGAACTGTAACACTTACAGCGAAGGTCTGCAATTTCATTCCTGAAGTCAGCAAGACCATGAACCCACCAGAAGGAAGAAACTCTGGACATGTCTGAATATCAGAAGGAACAACTCTGGACACACCATCTTGAAGAACTGTAACACTCACCAGGAGGTTCTGTGGCTTCATTCTTGAAGTCAGCGAGAGCAACACCCCATCAATTCTGGACACAAGAGGACCAGTGCAGCTAAGCTGGAAGAAATCTTGGGAATACACAGTTTTTTCTCTACTTGCCATCCTCTTTAGAAAGAGGGTTCTGGGTCTCTGTCTTTTGTCTAGAGATGCTTAGAACAAAAAGAGACACCCTCAGCTTCTTCTCACCAGCCCACACAGGTGGCAAACAATCCCATATCCCTACATCGTCTCCACTGGGCTGTGTCCTTCACTGCTTCACCAAACTTGGCTCACATGTTTAGTTTTTTATTGCCACACAGCCTGGCTGCAATACAGATTAGATAATGACAGTCAATAGCCTGAAAATTGCACCTTTAACTTTCAAATTGTCGGGAATCTTGACAACTTCATAACCAGAAATGACAAATGGCAAGGGATTCTCTATATTCAGGCTTTCTTCTACTTTTATCTTAAATCCCAATCCTCCTCGTGTTATTTTGTACCGCTCATGAAATCGTTTTAATAAAAACCTCCCTGTGTCTCTCCTTTTTCCAAAACTCCTATCCTCATCCCCCTGCATCCACTCCTGGTCCATTTGAACCTTCAGCTCCAGTGACCTCTCCTGCCCCCAAACTTTCAGCCCAAAACCCTACTCCTCCACCATCTGTTACCCATTTGAAAACCACCTCTGCCTTTCTCCCTCTCCAGGAAGTGGCTAGGGTTGAAGGCATTGCTTGTATTCATGTCCTTTACTCTATGTCTGATTTGTCATAGATCAAACGGCATCTGGGATGTTTTTCTGAAAATCCTTCTCATTATCACAGAGAATTCCTACACATAACCCAATTTTTAATTTAATGGCATGATATTTATATAATTCTAACCTTCACTGTCATCTCTGATGAAGAGCACTGAGTTAAATTGAAATGGATATCCAAGCTATTAATATATTTAACAGGTCTTTATGTATTTCTCATCATAAATCTTGTTTCCTGGAAAAGTTTTTTTTTTCCAGGTGAACTGAATTACTTGTCTCCACTCTGCCTTGCCACTCTTCATGCAGGTATGAGAGACTCTAAAATGACTTCCAGTGGCCTGGGACTCCTTGAGAAAACAGAAAAGGTGTCACAAATCCCATTTGGGGAAAAATCTCTGTTTTCCCTGCAGAACCCCTGTAATTAGAAGTGAAGAAGTACCTCTCAAAATCTGTCTTTGTCTTTCAGCTATACTTGTTTATTAGATCATAGAGACTATTTTCCTAGCCCTATTATTTACTAAGGCCAGTAACCTAATCGGTAAATTAGCAGGAAAAAAAAACTTATAACTACTGGGTCTTCCTCTGTTTTTTTCTTTGTGTGCCTGTGTATGTGTGTATGTGTATGTGTGACTATATAAGTGTTATATGGTCTCGAACTCCTGACCTCAGGATCTGCCTGCCTCAGCCTCCCAAAGTGCTGGGATTACAGAAGTGAGCCACCATGTGGGGCCTGCTTTCCTCTTTAACTCTTCCAACCATAAGTGAATTTTCTTATGGTCATGGAATGTTCTGCATTTTAAATGTTGGTTACTTGAGAGTAAGCATTTATCAAAACTCAACAAATTATAGAGTTAACATTGTGCATTTCATAGCACATACATTTTACTATAATTATAGACAAAGTGAAATGTGAGGAAAACAAAATAATTTCTCAAGTAAAATATTTTCTCAAATTCATGAAAGCTGATTATATCATTGAAGTTATTCACTATATATTTTTAAAATAAAGAACAAAATCTGAAATTTTTTTTCAAAATCTTTTTTTTATACTGGACAGTTATTTTATTCAAAAATATAAGGCTTCACAAGTTTACAGAGTAACAAGCACAGCTGGATGTTACTACATTGCAGTTTGGCTAGCCAAACTCTCCAAAAGAAACTCTATACATTTATTTAAATAAATCTCCATGTTTATGGAACTATATACATTTAAATTATAATTTAAGCTCTGGTTTACATGTGCAGAATGTGTAGGTTTATTACATAGGTATACACGTGCTATGGTGGTTTGCTGCAAATGTCAATCCCTCACCTACATTAGATATTTCTCCTAATATTATCCCTTCTAGCCCCGCACCCCCAACAGGTCCTGGTATGTGATGCTCCCCTCCCTGTGTCCATGTGGTCTCATTGTTCAACTCCCACTTATGAGTGAGAACACGCAGTGTTTGGTATTCTGATTTTGTGATAGTTTGATGAGAATGATGGTTTCCAGCTTCATCTATGTCCCCGCAAAGGACAAGAACTCATCCTTTTTTATGTCTGAATAGTATTCTTATCACTGATGGACACTTGGGTTGGTTCCAAGTCTTTGCTATTGTGAACAGTACTGCAATATATATACTTTTGCATGTGTCTTTATCATAGAATGATTTATAATCCTTTGGGTGTATACCCAGTAATGGGATTGCTGGGTCAAATGGTATTTCTAGTTCTAGATCCTTGAGGAACTGCCACACTGACTTCCACAATGGTGAAACTAATTTACACTTCCACCAACAGTGTAAAAGCATTCCTATTTTTCCATAACCTCTCCGGCATCTGTTGTTTCCTGACTTTTTAATGACCATCGTTATAACTGGCATTAGATGGTATCTCATTGTGGGTTTGATCTGCATTTCTCTGATGACCAGTGATGATTAGCATTTTTTCATATGTCTGTTGGTTGCATAAATGTCTTGATTTGGAAAGTGTATTTAAATGTCTGTTCACATCCTTGCCCATTTTTTAAAAGTAATTAAAGGACTAAAAAGTCAAGAAAAAAAAAACAGATATTCATTATCACCATTATTATTTGACACCATTTTGCCATCTTATCCCAAAACAAATTTTTTCTCTATCTAAGTCAGGCATGATGTCTCATACCTCTAATCCCAGCATTTTGAGAGAGCCCAAGGCAGGAGGATCACCTGAGCCCAGGAGTTTACCCCATCTCTACAGAAAAATATAATAAAATAAAACAAATTTCCCCATCTCTAAATCTATTATGATTGAAGAACATGATTGACAATGATAAAGCTGGCCAATTTGTATATTCAAAACCAGACATATGAGTTTATCTAGAAATTTCTCTCTGGATCAAAAAAAGAAAAAGCAATATGTCCATTGAAGAGTGATGATTATTTTTCTTCTAAAATATCAGTGAGTCATGCATACTATAAAAGAAGTCTCAGAATCCCCTTTTCATAGTAGTTCTATCTTGTAGATATAAAATATGGAGTTATCATTTAACCTGTGATCCCCTGGACTGATGGAGAAAGACTGGAATGATTCCCTTTACAGCATCAGCCTAAGCATTTTTCCCTGCTCAGGGCTATGTACAACTTCTTTGTTTTGCAACAAAAAGGATAGCTTTTTCACTTCAGTTGGAAGAAATGGTCAAGATAAGTGATGTTAAGAAGAACAAGCTGTAAAAATGAGCCCCCTCACCCTTTTGATTTACATAATCCTGCAAAAGCAGCAGGAGGAACAGAGAGCAAGTGGAGGCAACCTTGAATAACAAAGCTTCCAAGATTCAGGAGGATGAACAAAACAGCACTCAGAATTTCTTTGAGTTCCATGCTACTTCTAACCTGTTTGGAAATGATTTGCAAATTCTGTCATTTCCTTTGTCTACACAGTTACAGAACAAATTATGTTTCACATATGTAAAAAGTGTACATCTCTTTCTTTTTCTCTGTATCTCTCTGTTCTTCTCTCCTTTTCAGAGGGGAGATTTTGGCCTGAAACAAATTAAAGATGCAAAGTCTAAATGGATTATTTATATAAAGTTCAATGAAGACTGAGAAAGGAATTTTTTAACTCTAAAAATTCAAGATAGTAAATAAAACGAGTATAATAAAAACACATTACACTAGAAGTTACAGAAAAAACATCTGAGGTTTTGTTTGTTTGCTTTCATGTTTTTAAACTCTGTTTTCTATTGGGTAAGTTCTTAACTTTGCAGACACTCATGATAGTAATAAGTATCACTGTGTTCATTGAGAGTCCTGTTGCAAACATTCTAAAAATATTTCTACAAATATAAGCATGAAACCATATTGTGAAGAGCTGACATTTTGGAACTAGATAGACAGATTGTTAGATCAAAGATGTATTGATAGATAGATAATTGATAGGATAGAGAGATGATTGATAGATAAAGATGTTAGATAATAGATGAATGATAAAGATAGGTTATAGATACATGATTGATAGATGGATGACAGGGATAGGTGATTGATAGAGACAGATGATAGAGACAGATAATTGATAGAGAGGTATAGACAATAGATACTTAACATGATAGACATAGATGATTGATATATATGATAGAGAAAAAGATGATAGATGAGAGATACATGTATACATACATACATACATATGCATACATAGAGAAGGGGATTAGAATATGCTATCGCAAATGTGCCATTTTGGCATAAGGATTATTTTTATCTGAATGTACTTGATAAGCAACAGGCACAGAAAGAACTCCTGCTCTACCTCTTTAAATCATGACATAAATTTCACTTTATAAAGTTAATGTAAATTTCTATTTGTGAAGAGGTTTCTCTTTCCTATAAGTGGTTTAGTAAAATATAATAAACTGTATGAAACAATTCCTAACTACCATATCTTTCTTCATCACATTCCCACAATTTGTTGCTCCAAGAAACCCAAATCCCCCCCAGCTTTTTTTTTTTTTTGCTAGGCATTTCTCCAAAATTCATCACCTCTTTTGAAAGTGGTAGATAAGCCCTGGGGTCTAACTGCCTGTTTTGGTTTTTAACCTCTTTTCTGTGGGGTCCCTATGCACATAAAAATGTCAATATTAATAAATAAACATATGCCTTTTAAAATCTGTATTTGTCTATTTAGATCACAGGTCCCTGTCAAACAACTTAGGAGATAGATGAAAGCTTTTTCTTCCCTTACCATAGATATACAAGACAGAAAATAGATCAACAAGGTAGAAACAAAGAAGGATAGACAAGGTAGAAACAAGAAGGATCGTGATGATAGATAGATAGATAGATAGATAGATAGATAGATAGATAGATAGATAGATGATTGATAGATAGATAGATAGATAGATAGATAGATAGATAGATAGATAAATAGATATGGGAGAACAGATGGATAGATGGATGGATGGAGGGATGCATGCATGATTAGGCAGATAGATATGTAGAGAAAAGTGACAAAGACAAAGATGACAAGTTCTGTCTTCTCCAGATTATTATTTAGAGGACTAAATAGGATAATCTATATCAATACCTATTATCATCTGCTGTATAAATTTTATTACTAGTTTTTATGTTCTCCTACATTTTTTTTTCCTGAATGAACAACTTCACTTACTGAAATATTTTCTTCTTTCAGCAATAAAAGTGAATGGTGTAGTGAATGCAGTAAAAAAAAAAAAAGCACTGGGAAACAAGCACATTTTAAAATGTTTTTTGATAGTCCTCTATAAATGTAATGGTGGAGCAGCAGCTTTGAATTCCCCATAACTCTTATTAACAAAGTTGCCTTCTTCATGGTCTATAGTCTGCTCTTCAGCCTACAGAGTTCAGATTTCAATGGCTATCACCTCTAAGAATACTCTGGACGGGACGCCGTGGGTCAGGCCTTTACTAATCCCAGCACTTTGGGAGGCCGAGGCGGGTGGATCACGAGGTGAGGAGATCGAGACCATCCTTGCTAACATGGTGAAACCTCGTCTCTACTAAAAATACACAGACAAAAAAAAAAAAGAAAGAAAGAAAGAAAGAAAGAAAGGAATTAGCCGGGCTAGTGGCGGGAGCCTGTAATACCAGCTACTGGGGAGGCTGAGGCAGGAGATTGGCGTAAACTCAGGGCGGGGGAGCTTGCAGTGATCAGAGATCCCGCCACTGCACTCCGTCTCAAAAAAAAAAAAAAAAAAAGAATACTCTCAGTTCAACTAATCAGCCATCTCTAAGAACCCTCATGGCAAGCACTGTCTGGGTAAAAATAGGCAGTAAACATTTCTTATTACTATCATCAAGATAAAATCTAACAAGATGAGTCCTCGGAGCTGGGTGAGTTGGCTGGCGCCTGTAATTCCAACATTTTGGGACACCGAGGCAGGTGGATCGCTTGAACTTAAGAGTTCCACACCAGTCTGGGAAAGACTGCATCTCTACAAAAAAATTCAAAAATTAGCCAGGCAAGGTGGTGTGTTCCTATAGTCTCAGCTACTTGGGAAGCTAAGGTGAGAATATCACATGAGCCCAGGAGGTTAAGGTTGCAATGAGCTATGATAACACAAGTGCACTGCAGCCTGGCTGACAGAGTGAGAACTTGACTCAAAAAAAAAAAAAAAAAAAAAAGGTGGCGGGCAGGTCGGTAAAATGTGGCTTGGACCACATGTTAAAAAGTATGAACCCTAGGCTCTGGTTCTCTTTTGGGTCCACCATGAACTAGCAATTACTTTGGAAATATCTCTATACAAGCTTTGTATATCAGTCTTCTCTATATGAAATCATTTTACCTTGCCTCCACTATTAATGGGGACAGAATAAACATCATGAAATTAAATTATAGCATGTTAAGTTTTCTAAAAGCAAGAGAGATGGAACATCAGCCTCAGGTCATATAGTGGCTCTCTATTCCTGGCTCCCTATGTTCTATCCCAGATTGCCATTATGCACCAACTCTGGTAATTCAATCTCTTTTGCCATGCATGGACCACTGCAACCATGAATTCACCCATGCTAAATCGGGTCAGTGAGTGGCAAAAAGACATTTATGGGATGGGGTTCCTGAGAAAAAAGCCAGTCATTTTCCTTTCATCAAGGTGCAAATGAGGAAGCTGTGGTTGCTGTCAGCAACTGCCTGTAGCTTTCATGACGCTGATGCTACAAAAGGCAATGTGAGGGGACAGCTGAGTTATTGAAACAAGCTTTTGTGAATTCTGCTCTCCACCTTGATTTAATGGTTTGAATATGGCTGTCTGTGCTTTGCAGTCTATTGACTCTCTGTAGAGTTTATTATTAAAGTATCTTTACTTATTGACTGAACATGATGGTTCATACCTATAATGCCAGCATTTTGGGGTGCCCAGGCAGAGAGATCACTGGAGGTCAGGAGACTGAGACCAGACTGGCCAACATGGTGAATCCCTGTCTCTACTAAAAATACAAAAATTAGCTGAGTGTGGTGGCATGTGCCTGTAATTCCAGCTGCTTGGGAGGCTGAAGCATGAGAGTCACTTGAACCTGGGACACAGAGGTTGCAGTGAGCCAAGATCGTGACACGGCACTCCAGTGTAGTGACAGACACCATCTTAAAAAAAATAACAATAATGATAAGTATCTTCACTTATTAAGCATCTGCTGCAGGACTAGAACTGAAGAGTAAAAACCACACACAAAGCAGTCTTTCCTCTGTGACATTTTACAATATTTTTCTTTCTAAGTTTGTAAATTGATCATCAGAAAATTCACTCCTTTGCAATTCAAACATCTCACCAAAGAGGTGAATTATTTTTCTTCTTTATTCAACTGAAAATGTACAAGTTATTTTTGTCCAATAGTTAAGTGTCAAATACCTAAGGCGGTTTTCTAAGTATCTTTTCTGAAAATATTTTGATTTGTTTACTTTTTCTTTCATCTCAAGACAAGCCACAAAGATTAAGATATAAAAGTGTTAATCTGTATAAATATCTGCACTATAGTCTTAACAAAATAAACAAATTACAAGTAAAGGATAATCCCATTATTTAAATGTATGTGTCATGTATACAGCTATAAACTTGTTATGTGCAAATATATAAATTTGATCTTAATCGCATAGAAACTGAGATTTTGCAGGATTATTTGGCAATGAAATTGGTGATGTCAAACAAATCACTTGATACTTTTTTTCCATAGAAACGAATCTAACATTTGAAATAGCTTCCATGAAACTCTTATTCTGCATCCAGAGAAAAAAATTCAAAGTACTCAGAAAATGCAATTACTTTTTTCTGTACAAACAGAACATAATTAATAAGGTGAATATGCCAAATTAACAAATTCAAGTAATTTTTCATTCATCTACTTTTTTTGTTTGTTTGTTTTTGTTTGTTTGTTTATTTTTGTTTTGAGACGGAGTCTTACTCTGTCACCCAGGCTGGAGTGCAGTGGCGGGATCTCAGCTCACTGTAAGCTCCGCCTCCCGGTTTACGCCATTTTCCTGCCTCAGCCTCCCGAGTAGCTGGGACTACAGGCGCCCTCCACCTCGCCCGGCTAGTTTTTTGTATTTTTTTTAGTAGAGACGGGGTTTCACCGTGTTAGCCAGGATGGTCTCTATCTCCTGATCTCGTGATCCACCCGTCTCGGCCTCCCAAAGTGCTGGGATTACAGGCTTGAGCCACCGCGCCCAGCCATTCACCTACGCTCAAGCCTGTAATCCCAGCACTTTGGGAGGCCGAGACGGGCGGATCACGAGGTCAGGGGATCGAGACCATCCTGGCTAACACGGTGAAACCCCGTCTCTACTAAAAATAAAAAATAAAAATAAAAATAAAAAAAAAAAGAGAATCACTGCTTCTGTGCCTCTCCATTATAATCAAAAATAAACAACAGTTACATAATTGTCTCTTGTTGTGTTCATCTATTTTTATATTACCAGTCTCTGAGATGTTCTGTAAAATCACCAACATATCAAGAACCTTCAATAGAGAAATAAGTGCTCACTAGAAATATATTGACTGCTTAGCTCTGATCATAATGCATTCAATTCTACAGATATTCCAAATTCCATAGAATAAATATTATGTATTAGTCAGAAGGAGCCTGCCATTTTTGTAAATACATATAGTTTACATGACTAATCTAATTTGAGAACATTTCTGAAGTAAGCATACTAAAATAAAGCATATTCCATAAGTAATTGATTTAGATCAAGGAGTGGAAAGTGTCATCCTCATCATTCCCCCTTCCTTAATAAATATTTTATATCAGTCCTCTAAAAATCACTGCAAAAAGTTTCTATTAACATTTAGCAATTAATCATATTTGCAAACATATTCTCTATTTCATTTGGATTTACAGATTTCTCATTGATTTTATTTATTTTTATTTTTTGACACAGGGTCTCACTCTGTCACCTAGGCTGGAGTGCTCTCATACCATCTTGACTTATAATAGCTTCAGTCTTTGGCCTTCAAGCAATCCTTCTGCCTCAGCCTACCAAGCACCAGAGAACACAGCTGAATGCCACCATGTCTGGCCAATTTTTGTATTTTTTGTTTAGATGGAGTCCCATATTGCCCAAGTTGGTCTTGTGCTCCTGGTATCAAGCAATTATCCTACCTCAGTCTCCTACAGAGCTGGGATTATGGGCATGAACCATCATGCCTGGCCCACTTTTTTTTAAATAGCATTAGTTTATCTCTTGGTAGGCACAAAGATTAATTAAACGCTTTTTGCTTATTCTACAATTAGAATTCAGAAAACATTCCTTGTCTAACCAGTGGTTCTCACATTAGAGCACATCAGAATTGTTTGAGAAGCATTTAAAAATATGGCTGGGGTCATCCCCACATAATTTAGTTCTATCATTGATGCTTCAATATGACTTGCTTGTTGACAAGTTTGTTTTTCTCCCTCAGTAATATGGACATTTATTCTGAAAACATCAGTACATGGCTTGCATCTTCTTGCTTGCTTTCTTACTTAACTAGCCATTCAGTAATTCAGTAATTCAGTTTTCTGCTTCATTTTACTGAAGGATACTTCACTAAGCAATATACAATTTGCTATTGAAAAATTATTAACAAATACAACATAGGAAGCCCCAGAGGCTCTCACTGAACCTTTCATGTGGGAGGCAGGTTGAACCTACAGAGAGAGTTTTAATCTAAACCACACTCTGCCTATATTAGCACATGTGCACTTCACTATTTTTCAAACTAGAAGCATATGTGACAAATGTGTTACAGAATGATGAAGGTATAAAAGGAAGAGTGTATTAGTCAGGTTTTCCAAAGAGACATAACCAATAGGATAGATGGATGAGAGAAAGAAAGAGAGATTATAAGATAATAGATACATAGATAGACTAGATTAAGTAGCAAGATGAGATAGATAGATGATAACTAGGTAGGTAAATAGATATTTAGATAGATGGACAGATAGATGATAGAAACAGATGAGATAGATAGATGAAATAGATGAGAGACACATAGATATATGAGAGATGAGGTAAATAGATAGATGATAGATAGATAGAAGGATGTATAGACAAGATAGGTAGATGAGATAGGTAGATAAGATAATTAGATAAATTCAATAGATGAAATAGATTAGAGATAGCAGAATAAGATATATAGATGAAATAGATTAGATAGATAACTGATGAAAGAGACCAGAAAATTCAATAAAATAAGATGAGATAAGACAAGATAGGATGGGGTGGATATGTAGGTAGATAGATTAGATAGGTGCATACCTAGATAGCTTAGGTAGGTAGGTAGGCAGATAGATAGGATAGATAGAAGATATAGAGAGAAGGATGAATGAGATAGGTAAATTGATAACATAGATTAGATAGATGATATGGATAGATGATAGATGAAATAGATATAGATAGAAAGATAGATATATACATACATACATACATACATACATAAACAGAGGTAGAGATGCAGAAGGGGAATTCACATTTAAGTCAA
Organism: Trachypithecus francoisi; assembly: GCF_009764315.1. Classification (NCBI taxonomy): domain Eukaryota; kingdom Metazoa; phylum Chordata; class Mammalia; order Primates; family Cercopithecidae; genus Trachypithecus; species Trachypithecus francoisi. The sequence continues at coordinate 93,037 of NW_022680637.1, read as the reverse complement.
GGACTTAGATACATTTTATTCATAAGATCTCCTTATTTTCTCAAATTTAAGGCACAACTAGATAAACTGGACATTTTAAAAGTTAAATTTGGGCCAGGCATGGTGGCTCATGGCTGTAATCCCAGGATTTTCGGAGGCCCAGGTGAGCAGATCACTTGAGGTCAGCAGTTGGCAGCCAGCCTGACACATATGGTGAAACCCCGTCTCTACTAGAAATACAAAAATTAGCCACGTGTGGTGGTGTGGGCCTATAACCCCAGATACTTGGGAGGCTAAGGCAGGAGAATCACTTGTACTGGGGAGGTGAAGGCTGCAGTGATTCGAGGGTGCACCACTGCACTCCATAATAGGCAACAGAGTGAGGCCCTGTCAAAAAACAACAACAAAAACAAACAAACAGAACCTGAATTTGGGAGCCTAACACATACTAAACATAAAATTTTCTAATCACTCCCAATCTTCAGTTCACTTTAATGATATAATCGTCCATGTTATCAGTTCAAGATGAACTCAGCTGTAGCTGGAAGTAGGTAACACCCTGAAAAGGGGGCAGTTGACTTTGACCCATGCATTAAACCACTGGTTGGAAACGCACTGTAAACTATAAAACTGTAGCTAAGTAGAAGACCTTGCTACTCTTCAAATCCATTCCCAGAGTAAAACAGAGGTAAGTCTTGAAAGCAAGCCTCACTCACTCTTCATGAACTGCATTGCTGCAACCTCTCAGGATTCACATGCCCTAAGTCAACCACCTGTTCCCATCAATCTACACCCAAGAGAAATGGTTGGTGTCAAATGTTCAAGGAGCAACAATTTGGCAGTGCCATTTTTATTAAGTGCAACGAAATGGACTATTAACACTATCTGTTCGTTGTATCAGATGTCAGACATGCCATTCCAAATAGTTCAGTAGCTGCTGATGCTGGATTTTGCAGAATAAAATCAGCTTCTGCTCACTCTATCAAACAGTAGGAACACAAAACCATTTGCCAAAAGTCTGGGGTTTTTCTGCATGTTTGTTTCATTTGTAATTATTTTTAATTATCCAATTTCCACTGAATCCATAAGAAACACCATCTGTATCCCAGATTTTCCCCATAGCTGGAGGCTGTGACCCACCCAAAAACTCATTGTTGTAAATCTCTTCAAAGTACACAGCTCATCAATTGAAGACTAGGTCCCATGGAGAAAGTGGGGGAAAAAGGTATGGAGCTGTACTCATCACATAAGTAAATTCTCTTTTTTGGATATGTCCCAACTGAGAGGAAATATCACTTTAAGAATGTTGGGGACAAGAGAAAACATCCCCTTCACCCTCTGAAGCTTCACTGAAAATCACTGTCAAGAGGCAGATTAATAGGAGAAAAGGCAGAAACGTTTATTTTACAATATTTTTATGTGACACGGGAGCCTTTATACCAAAGACCCAAAGACACAGGGGAAATGGTCCATTGTTATGCTTAGGTTCAAACAAGTATGAACAAAATCCATGTAGAAATAGCATTGGAGGAAAAGGGTCTGATGTAAAGCAAATGGACTGAGTGTGGAAACCCAGCCAGGCCTGTCTGTGTAGATTCTTCTTGCCTCTCTGAACAGTGCTCCTTCCTTCTGGGTGTGCGGCGGGACCCTCTCTGAAATGTGGGTCTTAGGATCCACAGTGAAACCAGGTAGATCAGAAGATTTCTTTATGGCCAGTTTTGACACTGAAAGGTGATGGAGGGTAAGCTAGAGACCTATTTTAGGTTTTATGTCTGGGTTTGGGGGAGAAAGGGCTCTGGTTTCTATGAACCACCTTGGGGAGGAAAATTCTAGTTTTTATGAGGCCTGGAGGGAGAATTGGACTGAGAGACAGGAGGGCGGGAGAAGGTGAGAAAGAAACTTTTGCTTCTGAGGCTTCTGAGCCCTTCATTTTGGAGTAGTGTTCTCTGAGCACAACACTAATAAGGAAGACTTAGGCTTTACCTCTGTAGTAAATGCTGGTCCATATAGGACTGCACAAAGCCTTCATTGTGTCCAATTCACTGCACATCGGGCTGTAATTTGGAGTGGAGTTGACTCATCTCTAAACTGCTCTCTACATCCACAAAATAACGCGTGCCACCTATTGGTGCAGGACTAGGAAATCAAATTCAGAATGCAACGCCCTCAAGGGCAAGCCACCACGCTCAGCTAATTTTCATTGTATTGTATTGTATTTATTTTATTTATTATGGCAGAATGTGGCTCTGTCACCCAGGCTGAAGTGCAGTGGTGTGATCTTGGCTCACTTAGCAACTTCTGACTGCCAGGTTCAAGTGATTCTCCAGCCTCAGCCTCCAGAGCAGCTGAGATTACAGGTGCTTACCACCATGCCCAGCTAAGTTTTGTATTTGTATACTTGTGAGCCTAAATAGATACAAATATAGATATATGGATAAATGGAGATGCTAGAAGATAGATAGATAGATAGATAGATGACAAATAGATAGATATGGGTAGAGCTATAGGTGTAGATATATAGAAAAAGATGGATCTTACCTATTGGATATATTTTGTTAACTCATATATTGCAAGTGATTCTTCAAAACAACCTTCTTTTATTCCTCCCTTTAACATATCATTGTTGCCACTCAGAGCATGTATGTCCTAAATTGGCTGCCTGTTCCAGTTAATCTAGACCCAATAGGATATGTACATACACTGAGCAGGATAAATGTAGATATTTATATATATATAAATGAAAATATAGATATAGATATATACACATGTGTACACTTTATAAAGCAAAATTTTATATGCATAAAAATATATACATATGAAAATATATAGAATATATATACATGCATATATTTTTATAAAAATGTTTTTTTACCAAAAAGTAGTTCATACTGATCACACTTTAATTTTTTAAACCAACATCCTTTAGCTATATAATTTTTTCATTTAATGGAAAGATCATGATCATTTTTCCATCCCAATAAATATTTGTACCTTGTTTTGTAGACCCCATGACATTCCAGTGTGTGGCTATGCATTTATTATTTAATCATTCATGCTTTGGATACCTCTTAGCTTTGCTAAGTGGCCTTAATCTAATAAAATTGTCCACTCGACCTTAACCCCAAAATGGTGTCAAGTAACGGTAATGATCTTCTCCCTGATAGAGAAAAAGATGCATAGAGGAAATGCAACATTCAGTAGTTAGACTAAGCTCAGACACTGTCAAGTCATGGCTAATGATACATTCCTGTATATTGGCTTACTCATGCAATGTATTCAATAAATGATGCCTTAATCAGAGAAACTATGTAATTGCAGATAACTAGAGTTTGTCAAAAGGCTAAACAGGCAAAGATTTGTAAGAGGCTGAATAAATAGCTCACAACATGAGTTATGCATCAGTTGAGACAGGGAATGAGGATGAAGGAGTTCAAAATGCTGAAATGATTACTGATGAATCAAATACTGGAGGCCATAATTAGGTAAGTAGCAGCACTGGGGTTCCCATGATACAGATCCAGAGGTAGGCAGGCTTACCCCCACAGCTGCAGGAACGGTAGAGCCACCTATGGCTCTATCTTTCATGACTAACATCAGATCTGAAATGGGGTGTAGGACAACTGGGCTGAGTTGCCCAAGGCAGGGAACCAGGTGAGAGACTGGGAGGCAGGGACAAGTGAAATAGCTCCTAATAGAAACCCAAGGTATGTGGGACCGGAGCAGTGGCTCACGCCTGCAATCCAGCACTTTGGGAGGCCGAGGAGGGCGGATCACGAGGTCAGGAGATCCACATCATCCTGGTCAACACAGGGTGAAACCCCGTCTCTACCAAAAATACAAAAAAATTAGCAGGGCATGGTCGCGGGCGCCTGTAGTCCCAGCTACTTGGGAGGCTGAGGCAGGAGAATGGTGTGAACTCGGGAGGTGAAGCTTGCAGTGAGTCAAGATGGCGCTACTGTGTTCCAGCCTGGGGAACAGAGCCAGACGCCGTCTCAAAAAAAAAAAAAAAAACAGAAACAAACAAACAAATGAAAAGAAAGAAAAAAGGAAACCCAAAGCATGTCAGAGAAGGGCTCCCACAAAACTAGATTGTGTTTTTTATTTTCTCTAATATCTATTAACGTCAAAATAAAGGACAGATTTAGAGGTTCTTCCAAAACAATAAATACATATTGTGAGCCTAAGTGATTATGTTAGCTTTAAAAATTATATATAAATGTCTCCAATTCGTTTCCATAGCTGCTTTTACCATTATTGGGAAAATGACCTTATTTCAGGAGGAAGCATTATATGTAAGCTGGTGGAATGGCTCAGGGCTCAACTTACCCAGAATGGTAAATCATCATCTTACTTGTGAAGATAATGTGTCAGCAGAATTCACATCTGTGCTGATTATTATTATATTATTATTTTTTTTTTTTTTGAGACGGAGTCTCGCTGTGTCGCCCAGGCTGGAGTGCAGTGGCGCGATCTCGGCTCACTGCAAGCTCCGCCTCCTGGGTTCCCGCCATTCTCCCGCCTCAGCCTCCGAGCAGCTGGGACTACAGGTGCCCGCCACCTCGCCCGGCTAGTTTTTGGTATTTTTAGTAGAGAGGGGGTTTCACCTTGTTAGCCAGGAGGGTCTCGATCTCCTGACCTCGTGATCCACCCGCCTCGGCCTCCCAAAGTGCTGGGATTACAGGCTTGAGCCACCGCGCCCAGCCCTGTGCTGATTATTTACTTAAATAAGCTGATAAAAAGTGAAATCAAGTGCTTGAAGAAAAAGTACTCATGGTAGACAGCAATGTGCAGAGGCTGGAACTGACAGCTACAATAAATGGCTTGGTATGCCCTGACAGTAAATGCAATTAGAATCCAACTCTCTAATTAGACACTCTGAAAATAATAAATATTCCTGTCAAGACGAAAAGTCTGGAATTAGATAAACTGAGATGTGAACCATGTGCTGATGGGATTACACATTACCTTTTTTCCTTCTTTACCAAGTCTCTGAATTTCTAAAATTTGCTTTTTCTTTAAATATATTTCTTTTCTTTTTTTTTTTTTTTTTTTTTTTGAGACAGGATCTTGCTCTGTTGCCCAGGCTGGAGTGCAGTGGTGCAATCACAGATCACTGCAACTTCAAAGTCCTTGGTTCAAGTGACCCTGAATCTCAGTCTTCTGAATATCTGAAACTAGAGGACAACACCAACATGCCTAATTAATTTTTTACAGAGCTAGAGTGTTGCTATGTTGTCCAGGCTGGTCTTGAACTTCTGGTCTCAAGTGATCCTCCCACCTCAGCCTCCCAAGTAGCTGGGACTGCAGGCATAAGCCACCACACTCAGCTAATTTTAAAATTTTTGGTAGAGATAGGGTCTTTTCATGTTGCCCAGGCTAGTCTTAAACTCCTGGCCTCCAGTGATTCTCCTACCTTGACCTCCCAAAGTGTTGGGACCATAAGCATGAACCACCATACCTGGCCAGAATATATTAACTCTTACAACCAGAGGAAGTATATGTTACTTCCAGAAGAGGAGTGACTGATTCATTCTCACCTTCAGTAGGAGAGAATGTTAGCACTGTGCTATTGGGTAATTGTTAACCATTTTTAGGACTCCCATCTTGGCTTTAATCTGTTTCCAACCAGCACCTGGGGCACTTTGTCAGATTCTCTTGGGGTGGTGGAACGATTGCACTTTCATGTAAGGTGAGTGGTAAGTATTTCTGATTTTGCATCTCCTTTTCCTTCACCACTGGCTGACAGCTATGCAGCATCAAAGATTTCTTCTCTGAGTTGGAACAACACTGAGTGAATTTACAGAATGAGGCTCCTTTATGCTGTCTGTGTCTGTGTCTGATGCCTGTCTTTACACTTATTGGTTGTTACTTTCTCTTCTGTGCTCCTTCCTGAACTTCTGACCACACTCCCCCTGGAAGCATTTGTGGTGGACACCTGTGGTCCCTGCTCCCTTGTACTCACAGCCTACATAATCCCCTCCCCTTCAGCAGGGATGAGATCTGTGGCCAATAGAACATGGGCAAGGCAAAGGACTTTTGCAGATGTCAGTAAGGTTACAAATTAGTTGACTTTGAGTTCTTTAAAACGGAGAATCTCTTCTGTGGGCCTGACTTGATCAGATGAGTAGCAGTAAAAGGCATATGTGTTCTTACCTAATGTCTTTCTAATTAATTTACATTCCCACAAACAGCATAAAATTGTTTCCTTTTCTCCACATGCTCACCAACATCTGTTGCTTTCTGACTTTTTAGTAGTAGCCATTCAGACTTATGTGAAATGGTATCTTTTGGTGGTTTCAATTTGCATTTCTCTGACATGATGAGTGATGTTAAGCATTTTTTTTTACATGTTTGTTTACCATTTCTATATCTTCTTTTGAGAAATGTTTCTCATGCCCACTTTTTATTTATTTTTTTTCTTTTTGAGATACTTGAGTTTCTCTTAGATTCTGGATATTAGCACTGTGTCAGATATATGGTTTTGTAAATATTTTCACATGCTTTGTAGGCTGTGTGTTTACTCTGCTGATTTTATGAGGAGCCCTTCAGCCCACTGCTGCACTGTAGGAGCCCCTCTCTGGGCTGGCCAGTCAGCTCCCTGTGCTTGAGGGGAGTTGTGGAGTGGGAGGCAGGAGAGGGAGCTCCGGCCAGGGGCAGTTCCCGTTGGGTGGGGGCTTGTCCACCCGCCCACCTGGAACCTGGCCAGCGGCTGGCCGGGAGATGGCCCAGGGCAATGAGGGGCTTAGCACCTGGGCCAGCAGCTGCAGAGGCTGCCCCAGGTCCCCTAGCACTGCCAGCCCGCCTGGTAGCGCTGGAATTCTCACCCGGCCTCAGGCGCCTCCCCGCAGGACAGGGCTCCAGACCTGCAGTCCCCATGTCTGAGCCCAGCTGCAGTGGGTTCCCACGTGGCTCGAGCGTCCTGAGGGGCGCTGCGACCTGCTCAGGGGTGCCCTGTCCCATGACCGCTCAAGGCTAGAGGAGTGCAGGCACAGGGCACAGGACTGGCGGGCAGCTCTGCCTATAGCCCAGGTGCAGGATCCACTAGGTAAAGCCAGCTGGGCTCCTGAGTCTAATAGGGACTTGGAGAAACTTTATGTCTAGCTAAGGGATTGTAAAGATACCAATCAGCATCCTGTGTCTAGCTCAAGGTTTGTAAATACACCAATCAGTACTCTATCTAGCTAACCTAGTGGGGACTTGGAGAACTTTTCTGTCGTGCACCCTGTGTCCAGCTAAAGGATTGTAAACACACCAATCAGCACTCTGTGTCTAGCTCTGGGATTGTAAAGGCACCAGTTTGCATGCTGTAAAATGGACCAATGAGCAGGATGTGGGTGGGGTCAGATAAGGGAATAAAAGCAGGCTGCCAGCGCCAGCAGTGGCAACCTTCTCCTGCCTGGTTCCACAGTGTGGAAGCTTTGTTCTCTCACTCTTTACAATAAATCTTGCTGCTGCTGGCTCTTTGGGTCAATACCGCAGCCTTTAAGAGCTGTAACACTTACGGCGAAGGTTTGCAGTTTCACTCCTGGAGTCAGCAAGACCACGAACCCACCAGAAGGAAAAAACTGCAGATACATCTGAACATCTGAAGGAACAAACTCTAGACCCACCATCTTTAAGAACTGTAACACTCACTGCGAGGGTCAGTGGCTCCATTCTTGAAGTCAGCGAAACCAAGAACCCACCAATTCCGGACACAAAATCATTCAGAAGCAGAAAGTCAAATATTGCACAGTATCACTTATAAGTGGCAGCTAAATGTGTACACTTGGACATAGAGAGTGGAATAATAGACATTGAAGACTAGGAAAGATGGAAGGGTGGGAGAAAAATGAGGGATGAGAGATTACTTAATGGGTACAATGTACACTATTCAGGTGATGGCTACACTAAAAGCCCAAACTTCTCCATGTAATTTATCCATGTAAAAAATCTGCACTTGTGGATCAGGTAATCCAAACGGCCAGGACGGATGGATCACCTGATGTCAGAAGTTCAAGACCAGCCTGGCCAAGATGGTGAAACTTCATCTCTACTAAAAATACAAAAAATTACCCGGTCATACTGGTGGGCACCTGTAATCCCAGCTACTCGGGAGGTAGGAGAATCGCTTGAACCCAGGAAGCAGAGATTGCATTGAGCTGAGATCATGCCATGGCACTCCAGCCTAGGCAACAAGAGAGAAATTCCATCACAAAAATAAACAAACACAAAACTAATTTAAAAACAAAAAGAACTGTACTGTACCCTTTAAGTCTATAAAATTTTTAAAAATCAAAAAGTACTTAAAAAAAAAAAAAAAAGACTTTCTCCCTATTTCTGGACTAGATGAGACAAACTCCCATGCTGTGAGGAGGCCTATGAAGATACTATGGGGCAAAGAACCAACCTTTGGTGGTTTCTTGGAGTGGAGAGCAACCTCTAGCTGACAGCCAAAATGGAAGTTGCAATGCCACAGCTGCAAGAAGATGAATTCTGCCAACAACTTGCAGAAGCATGAGAGGAGATCTTCCCCTAGAGAGGTCTATGTGGAGACCTTGACCCTGGCTGACACCTGGATTGGAGCCTGTGAGACCTTGAAGCAGAGAAACCAGCTCTCTTGTTTGCTGAGGCTGCAATGACAAACTACCACAGACTAGGTGACTTAAACAACAGAAATTTGTTCTTTCATGCTCTGGAGGCTGGAAGTCCAAGACCAAGGTGTGAGCAGGGCTGGTTCCTCCTGACTCCTCTCTCCTTGGCTTGTAGACCATGTGTCTTCACATGGTTGTTCCTCTGTGCAAGTTTGTGTCCCAAACTCCTCCTCTTATGTGGATGCCAGATTGGGCTCGGTCCCACCTTACAAACTCATTTGAACTAAATGACCTCTTTAAGGTCCAAGGCCCCATCTCCAAATACAGTCACATTGTGGGGTAGTGATTCAACATATAAATTGTGGTGAAACACAGTTCAGTCCAGAGCAACAGCTAAGCTATGCCTGGGGATTCCTAAACTATGACCAGGGATTCCTAAACTACAGAAGCTGTGAGATAGCAAATATGTATAGTTTAGTGGCTAATTTGCCATAATTTGTTATGCAGTAATTGAAAATCAATCCAATCTGCTTCAAATGAGGTGAAAGTGTTAAGATTTGTAGATATCCCTGTCAATCATTTCTGCCCCAGAAGAGGTTACAAAAGAACCTAGAACATCTCACTCATCTGTTGCATTGATCTCTTAAGTTCACCTCTCCAAAAGTCCAGTTTTGATGGGAGAAATAAATATACTTAGCAAAGCACTGGCGCATGACTGGGCCAGTATATTAGGTGCATGCCCAATCCAAGGTCAAAAATGTTTTCAATATCATTTAAGATGAATTTTGAATAATGTATATATATACACACACATTATTGAAATATATATACACAATATATATGTATATATACACACATATATGTGAGACTGTCTCACATATATATACACTCACACACACATACACATATTTATGGCCAAATACTATTCCATTATGTGAGTATGTGTGTATATGTAGCATACAATGTACATACCAAGACCCCTGTCTAAAAAAGATACACAGTCACATAATGGAATAGCATTTGGCAACAAATACAAAGGAATTCCTGCCAATTGGGACAACATGAGTGAACCTGGTGGGAATTATGTTAAGCAAAGTAAGCCAGAAAAAGAAAGGTTAATACCATATGATCTCACTTAGATCTCACTTAGATGTGAAATCTAAAGAAGTTGAATTCACAGAAATAGACAGTAGAAAGTTGATTATGTGGCACTGGGGAGTGGGGGACACTGGAGAGATGTTGGTCAAAGGGTACAAACTTTCAGTTATAAATAAGATCTGGGGATATAATCTACAACATGGTGACCATAGTTACCAATACCATGTCGTTTACCTGAAATTTGTGTGTATACAGCATGGATTAAAAATCTAAATTTATATCAGGCCTAGTGGCTTGTGCCTGCCAGTAATCCTAGCATTTTGAGAGGCTGAGGCAGATGGATCACATGAGGTCAGCAGTTTCAGACCAGCCTGGCCAACATGGTGAAACCCCATCTCTACTAAAAATACAAAACTTAGTCAGACATGGTGCCATGCACCTGTAATCCCAGCTACTCAGGAGTCTGAGGCAGGAGAATTGCTTGAACCCAGGAAGTGATGGTTGCAGTGAGCCAAGATTACACCACTGCACTCCAGCCTTGGTGACAGACTGAGACTGTCTCACCAAAAAAAAAAAAAAAAAAAAAAAAAAAAATTTGAATAAAGAAAGAGGAAAGAAACAAAGAACATTAAAAGTGGCTGAATAGTCAAAGATAGGTTTATTTTGGACAATAAAACTGAGACAGGCTGAGAGAGGCTTCTGGTGGAGTTAGGTGAGAGGCATTCTTGCTTACAGACTGAGTTTTTAAAGGTTCAAGGTAGGAGAGCTTAGTACAGGCTTGGAATTTTTCTGTGTCTCTTTGTCTTGCTTATCTGGGAGAGAGAGTTTTGTGTCTGTCTTCATACATCTTTCTGCAGCTGCAGGCATACCCCCAGAGTCGGCTTTAGCTTCCGTAGCTTAGTGTACCTAACAGGAAAGAATGTGCTTATTAGGACCCACTATTTTACTGGGGCCCATTGTATGAGGGTGATGTTTTGAGATTACTTAAGAAAAAAAGAAAAAATCTAAATTCAGAAGGAAAATGTCCGAACAACTAGAAGAAACTATATTAAAACATTTTTATAATCTCGAACTGGGAAAAGTTTCCTGAAGATACTAAATGCATAAATTTTAAAGAAAAATATTGGAGTAGCAAATTGCATGAAAGTCAAGTTTCTGTATAGGAGAACACATTGGAAACCATGCTAAAAAAAATAAGCCATCGATGAAGATATGTTTAAAGGGAATCAAACCCTAAATGGATTCATTCCTACTCCAGCAAAGTCAAAAGGAAAAAGAATCACTTGACCCCAAGAGTTGAAGTTCAACTTGGGCAACATAGCAAGACGCCCACCTAAAATTAAAAAACAAAAACCTGATTGATTTGGAAAGACAGATTCTCCGTTACTTGAGAACAGCAGATATTTCTAAGGAGGATGAAAGAGTAAGATGTAAGTATGGTTTCAATTGTATATGTTATATTTTATTTCTGGGGAAAATTGGAGCTTCAGTAAATATGGCAAAAATGCTAACATTTGTTAAACATGAATGTTGGATTAATGATGGCTCCCCATATTACTCAAAAAGATTTGTAATTTAAGAAGCTCAGTTGACTGGGTTCAGCAAAATATGTTGATGGAATATTTAGTTCAAAATTGGAAAAAGAAAATCTGTTGCTGTTTCAGTCTAACATTAGCCTTATTTTATCTTGCAATTTAATCTTTTTTCCTTTATATTTTATTTGTGTTAAACTATGCTGCCTAAAAGATAGCAATTCCAAATAAAGGCAACCTTGCATATAATGTAATTTAATGTACAATAATGTCTAAATTACACCTAATGGTGAAGGTGGAAAAAAAACACCATTTCAGAATTTCTTCCAAAAAGTCATTGCCTGAGTTACAGTATCTCAAAGAATAAAGTTAATGAATTCAAACCTTGAAAAGTCGAGGAATAATAAAAACATCTCATTATGCATTTGCCAAAATAAGCAAACTTATACTTCATAAGACTTACAAATTGCTGCTGTTTGTGAAAGCATGCTGTATAGTTTTAATTTTTCTTTCCTATTCTTCATGACAGTTTCATGAAATTTGAAAAGAAAAACACAAAAACATGAATTAGAGACCACTCATTTGCCAAAAATAAAAATAAGAAAAAAAGAAAAAAGAGGAAAGGGAGGGTAAAGGGAACAACAAATGTAAGAAAATTATGCCAGAATGTGTATATTGCAAGTTGAAGTGAAATTTGTGATTTTAGGACTCATCTTAAATGAGCTCCATTTGAAATCTAGTTTTAATATTTTAGCAATTTTTGCATTAATAGCAGTGTTCTCAATTAAGGGAATAACTGCTCTGGTATGCAGAATTATTTAACCAGATGGTTTTTTTATGTCACTCACTTGAATCTGGGAGAAGTATTTCCATGAATGAGTTTTCCCATTCATCATCCACTGTGAGCTGCAGAGAGACACACCTTATCAACATGGGTTGAACTGTTAGAGGGCCTTTTCACAAGTCTATTATAATCAATCCAAACCTGTGGTCCAGCATTATGGAGCTTAAGAGTATTTACACTTGTAAGAGAAATAAGGAGTTCTTTTTAAATAAATAAACTGGCAATGGAAGAAGAGGCAACTACTAACCATCCTTTCACTTAATTTCATTACATGCCCATGGTCTGTAAACACTTCTGCTTAGGTCCAGCATGGTTGGTCCCCAATGGCATGGCCATGGATGGTAGTAGAATGGGCACAGGTATGTTTCCTCCCCAAGGATGCCACCAGGGGAGGGCTGAGAGAATGGAACTGATACTTCAAATATCATCCCTACAGGATGGATGGGGTATTCTCAAGGTTATGAGAAAGTGAAGGCCTGTAGTGTTGTGTTGTATTGTATTGTGTTGTGTTGTATTGTATTGTATCTCATTGTATTGTATATATTTCGTGGATACAAGTGCAGTTATGCATGGGTACATTCCATAGCGCTGAAGTCTGGACTTTTAGCGTGTCCCTCACCTGAATAATATACATTATACTCATTACAGAATTTCTTATCCTTCACCTCCTTCTCACCTTCCTATCCTTCCTAATCTCCAGTGTCTCTTATTTTACACTCTAGGTCCAGCTGTACACATTATTTAGTTCCATCCTATAAATGAGAAAATGTGGTATTTGACTTCCTGTTTCTAAGTTATTTCCCTTAAGATAATGCCCTCCAGGTCCATCTATGTTGCTGCAAAGGACATGATTTCATTCATTTTTTTATGACTATGTAGAATTCCATAATGTATATATCTCACATTTTCTTTCTCTAATCATCCACTGATGGACACTTAGGTTGATTCCATATCTTTGTTATTGTGAACACTGCATTGTTCAAAAGAAGACATACAAATGGCCAACAAGCATGTTAAAAAATGCTCAACATCACTAATCATCAGAGACACAAATTAAAACAATGATGAGATATCACCTTACCTCTGCAAACATGGCAATTATTAAAAAGCCAGAAAGATTACAGAAGTTCGTGAGGATGCCAGAAAGAGGTAACTCTTACACACTGTTAGAGGGAATGTAAATTAGTATAACTTCTATGAAAAACAGTATGGAGATTTCCCAAAGAACTAAAAATAGAACTATAATTCAATCCACCAATCCCACTGGTGGGTATGTAACCAAAATAAAAGAAATCATTGCATCAAAAAGATATCTGCATTTGTATGATGTTATTTTATAATCCTTCCTGTAGCTCCTGACCACACAAAACAACCAGAAATGGGTCCTTTTTTCCTCCCTTCTCAAATCTCTCACCTTTCAGAGGAGGTTTTATCTCTCATTGGCTTATTTCTCCTCCTACTTTACAGAAGTAGTGCATTTGAACATCACTGGCCCTTCTTGATCATGCTGAAGATGGCACATTATAATGACACTTAGGAATTAAAATGGGTATGGCCATGTGTCCCAACATGGCGTCTGGTACATATGTAAACCATATACATTCTACTGTGGTTACTAAAGGCTGGGAAGCGTAGAGAGCAGGAGAGACTAAGAAGAGGTGGGTTAACGGATAAAAACTTAATACTAAATGGAAGGAATAAGTTTTTGTGTGCTGTAGCTTTGTAGGGTGAACTATGATTATCAATAATTTAGAGCATATTTTCAGAAAGCTAGACTAGAGGATTTTGAATGTTCCCAACATAAAGAAACGATCAACATTTGAGGTGATAGATACACTAATTAACTAGACTTGATCATGACACATTGTAAACATGTATTAAAATATTAATCTGGGCCCTATAAAGATGTACAATTATTATCTGTCAAGTAAAATCAAAAGGAAAAACATATATTCTAAAGCAAATCCTAGTATAATTTACATTTTCTTCTTCTCAAGTTGAGACGGTTGTAAGGCACACAATTAAAGGATTATCACACACATTTAAAACCAACCAAGGGAGTTTTTTTAATATGTAAGGACACTGAAAACATATTATCTCAGAAGCCTTCCTGGAAATATATAAACACTGGAGATGTGCTCCAATAAAATGAGAATCCAATCAATTAAAGTTGATTCATTTAATCAATTAATTATATTGAATAAGAGAACACTTGATTAAAATCAAGTTACAGTTTTTTACAATTTACTATGAAAGGCAGTAAGGCATGAGAGGAGGAGTGGTAAATAGAGGATCTCTTTATGTAATTAAGTCTAAATAATGCAATGAAACACCATTGCAAAATGGGATGTAATGCTAAATTCTTGAAAGATCTTATACCAGTGTGATAAATTATAATTATGTAATTTTTTAAAGGCTGATGTATTTGAAAATTTTTTCTTAGGAAAGCAAAAGAAATGATCCTAATACACAGATAAAATATAATGGATTATAAAATGAAAAATATATAAAACTGAGAGATTCATATATAAAGCTCAGACTCCATCTTAAAACTGTTCAAGAGAAAAAAAGGATGAAAATAAAGATGGAGATAGAGAGACCGGGACACAGAGATTGCTAAAGTAGAAAACCATAGATTGATACATGGGCTATAATTATAGATAAGGATGACATAATAGAATCTTAAAAGTATTTAACAGAACACTATCTTATGAAGTTTTAAAATCTGTATGAAATCCAGGCTTAAAATATAAATTTATAAATTAAGAAAACTTAGACTAAAAAGACCAATTACCATGGAAGAAACTAACATGTAGTTAAGGATCTTGACTTCAAAGAAGGCAACTTCCACTTTGAAGAATTTTGGAGAATTTATTTCTCAGCACTTTCACCACTGGGTTGTACACCCTTGTCTGGTTGGATCCAGGTGGCTTAATGAGTCCACCAGTCACATTTGAGGAGGAACATGGTCACAGGTGGAGAAGAAATAATTTTAAAACCAACTGCCTTAGTCAGGTGGCAAATCTATTTTTTTTTTTTTTTTTTTTTTGAGGCTGATCTTGCTCTGTCGCCCAGGCTGGAGTGCAGTGGCCAGATCTCAGCTCACGGCAAGCTCCGCCTCCCGGGTTCCCGCCATTCTCCTGCCTCACCTCCCGAGTAGCTGGGACTACAGGCGCCCGCCACCTCGCCCGCTAGTTTTTTGTATTTTTAGTAGAGACGGGGTTTCACTGTGTTCGCCAGGATGGTCTCGATCTCCTGACCTTGTGATCCGCCCGTCTCGGCCTCCCAAAGTGCTGGGATTACAGGCTTGAGCCACCGCGCCCGGCCTCAAACCTATTTTTATATCCTGTGGCCAATGGGTGTGGCTGTGATGCCAGCATACACAGTAGCTATAGAATGATGGGGGGCTACCTGCTTTCCAGAGCTAGGCGACCTCAGAGAGGTGGTGCAACAGTACAGGTGGCACAGGATGACACAGGTGGTCTTCAACTGAACAAATAGATTCAAGCTATCGATGCCACTGTGAAACCTGAGACTGAATGTCTGTAAATCGAAGAAAATGACTAAGAAAAGTCTCAATAGCTTTAGGAGGTTTATTTGCTGTATTAGTCCATTTTCACCCTTCTGATAAAGACATCCCTGAAACTGTGTAATTTATAAAGAAAAAGACGTTTAATGAACTCACAGTTCCACATGGCTGGGGAGGACTCATAGTCATGGCAGAAAGTGAAAGGCACATCTTACCAGAGAGAAAATGAGAACCAAGTGAAAGGGGTTTTCTGTTACAAAACCATCAGATTTCATGAGACTTATTCACTACCATGAGGTCAGTACAGGGAAAACCACCACGTGATTCATTTATCTCCCACCAGGTCCCTCTCACAACACATGGGAATTAGGAGAGCTACAATTTGAGTTGAGATATGGATGGGGACACAGCCAAAACATATCATTTGCCAAAGTTAAGGACATGTGCCTAGGAGACAGTTCTTTCTCTGAAGGCGATTTTGAGGGCTTCAATATTTAAAAAGTAAAGGCACTTTATTGGGAAGTATATAATTCTCATGTGAGAGGGGAATAGGGGAAATAGGATTTTAAGACTTTGTCTGGCTCAGTGAATCTGCATTTTTATTAAGATAACATAGACAATAGGGCAGAGGAAGCAATGAGATTTGTCTTGGTGGGCAAAGGGATGACTTTGAGTTTTGTCTTATCTCTGTGCACCTATGAAGATAAGCTATCAATTTACATTGCCATGGTGTACAGCAACAGAATTGCTTTAGGGAAAATGTCTTGCAGCCCACAGAGAATTTCCTTTTGGGCAAAATTGTGGTAGGTATGTAGATTTTTATCTTTGTAGCCTTCTTATTTAGGAAAAAAATGGGAGGCAAGTGGTCATTACCCAGGTCTCAACTTGACTTCTCCTTTCCACTTAGTGAGTTTGGGGTCCCAAGATTTATTTTTCCTTTCACACACTGCTGAGGGAGTTGGGATAAACAGAAAACCTTTATCAGCAAACCAGGTAATAATTTTCAGTTGCAAAAAATGGGGATAGAATGTTCTAGAACTCCTTTTGTGATTTTCATTTTAATTATGTGAAATTGTTTGGGGATTTTCCTAAAAACAGTTGCCCATGTGTGCATGACATGATCTCATTGTCATAAAATAGGAGACAATTGCTTTTGCAACCTCACTAATCATCATGGGTTAAAACAAAAATGATGTTATTAGTTACCACCTGTGAATAAAAGTCATTGTTTGGGCAGATGTCATGAAAAATTTAATTGGGTCATTTTTGATAACCTCTGGACCACAGGGTAACTCATTTACTTGCCAGGGAATACATTTTAGACAGAAAATGTATTGCTTAAAAATCATACATCTATAATATGGCATTATAGAGATTTCTCCTAGAACCAGGTGGGTTACTGATAATCTTTGTTATAAAAATGTTCCAAATTATCTTGATAGTGCTCAGAAATGAAATGTAGAAATATAGAAGCAAAATTAATTTTCCTCATAAGGTAGAGGGGTAATTTTTGTTGATAATGAAACACTTAGCATTCTAAAGTCACCATTCCTAAAGATATTGATGATCATCCATTCATCCATTTATCCATTCATTCGATGTTAATACTCTTGTTATTAGTGAGGTTGTGTGTTAGCATTCACTACAGTTGCTACTAAAAACCACATTTAGCTGGGCGTGATGGCTCCCACATGTAATCTGAGTACTTTAGGAGGCTGAGGCAGGAAAATCACAAGGTCAAAAGATTGAGACCATCCTGGTCAACATGGTGAAACCCCATCTCTACCAAAAATAAAAAATTAGCTGTGCATGGTGGCACATGCCTGTAGTCCCAGCTACTCAGAAGGCTGAGGCAAGAGAATGGGTTGAACCCAGGAGGTGGAGGTGGTTGCAGTGAGCCAACACTGGGCCACTGCACTCCAACCTGGCAACAGAGCAAGACTCCATTTCCAAACAAAAACAAAAACAACAAAACAGATTTAGGCCAGTTGCAGCGGCTCATGTTTGTATTCCCATCACTTTGGGAGGCTGAGGAAGGAAAATCACTTGAGTCCAAGTGTTGAGAACAGCCAGGCAACATAGCAAAAACATCTCTCTCTCTCTCTCTCTATCTCTCTCTCTCTCTCTCTCTCTCACACACACACACACACCTTAGATATTAGAACTGCACAATCCTAACACAGGAGGCAACCACATCATACAACAGCAACCTGTTTCTGCTTATTTACTTTACCTTATTGGACAATTTTCAGAAACTGTTGTAAGCCTTTTATGATGTTAATACCCACCCCATTTTGCAGATGAGAAAACCAGTGCACAAAGGGATTATGTGATTTGCCCAAAGTCACACAAGTAGTGAGATGCAGGCTTAAACTTTTAATTCTTGAATACTTTTATGTTCACAAAATATAGAAAAGGCTATGAAAGAGAGCTCTTGTTTACCCCACATCCCGTTCCCTCCATTAACCATCTTGGAAAGAAAGAAAGCGAGAAAGAGAGAAAGGGAGGAAGGGAGGAAGGGAGTTAAAGAGGAAGGGAGGAAAAGAGGGAAGGAAAAGAAGGAACCACCCATGCTAAGAGCTGGAGATGTGATTAGAAAACGAAGTCCACTATTCTTGGACTTCAGAGTGCTACACGTGATGCACCAAGTGACCAAGTGACAGATCTGAAAATAAACTCAAAAGCACATAGCAAAGAACTTTGAAGTTCAAGACTCAAGACTTGAACAGAAATCTCTGGAGCTACTGCAGTTTGAAAGCTGACATTGAATCTTTAAATTTCAATGGAGAACATCAATATATCAGAGTATCAACTTGGTTTCTAAAGTCATGGTTTACTCAACTGTAAACATCTATAGTCCAGACCCTTGCCAAGGGATACAGTCTTTTATTTTTATTTGATATTATGTTTTAGAGACAGGGTCTCAATCTGTTGCCCAGGCTGGAGTGCAGTAGTGCTATCATAGTTCACTACAACTTTGAAATCCAGAGCTCAAGCTATCCTCCTGCCTCAGCCTCCTGAGAATACAGCTGCATGCCACCACACCCAGCTTTCTTTCAATTTTTTGTAGAGACAAGGTCTTGTTATGTTGTACAAGTTGGTCTTGACTTACTGGCCTCAAGCAATCCTCCCATCTCAGTCTTCCAGTGCACTGGGATTACAGACAGGAGCCACTGCACCAAGCCCAGAAGATATGTCTTAAGCTATGAGCTGAGTCTGAACAATATCTCAGTGAACTAAAAACGTGGAAAACCAACTAAAATAATGGGTACCTGTTGTCACTCATCACACTGGCAAAATTAACACATTAAAATACCCTTGAAAATATTGCTGTTCATTGTTCTTATTCAACATTCAAAATGCATATGCCCTTTGAAATAATAATGCCATTTCCATAGTATAACCTGTAAAATAAGCTACAGATGCACTCAACCAAATGGACAAAGAGGCTCATACAATTATATTTCACACTTTTTGTTTGTCTCTGGTAGCAGAAGTTGGAAATAAAGTTAATGTCCACCAAAAGAAAGGAAAGGAAAGGGGAAGGGGAAGGGAGGGGGAAGAGGAGGGGAGAGAAGGGGCGGGGAGGGGAGAGGGGGGTAGGAAGGAAAACTAAGCACCAGGTACTTAATACTGAGTTCCTGTACATTTGGGAGGGGAGGGGAGGGGAGGGGAGGGGAGGGGAGGTGGAAGGTGAGGAAAGGAAGACTAAAGCACCAGGTACTTCATATTGAGTTCCTGTACATTTGAGAGGGGAGGGGAGGGGAGAGGAGGGAAGGAGGGGAGGAGGTGAGGGAAACATTAAAGCCCTGATGCTTAATACTGAGTTCCTGTATATTTCAGTGTGATCATAATTTAAAATGGCGATAGATATTGTTAAATAAAGTAGAAGTTACAAAATAACAAAAGTAGACAGGTCGCATTTGTGCTCCATCATATTTCACATATAAATACATATATGCAAAACCAAGAACATTTATGAAGAGACACACAACTAATTGTTAAAAGTTATTTCTGGAGAGCAGGTTGGGAATAGTTTGATCCTTTTATATTATTTTATTTGAAAATCTCTCAACAGTACAGTTTCTGATAGTAATTTTTTGTGGAAAATTTTTAGGAGGCTGATCCAGGCATCTCCCCCCCCAGTGTTTTGCTTCACTAGATCAAGGCACCTTTCAGAAGGCTGCCAGCTTAAACTACTACTTCCAGGCTCTCAAAGATAGATTTGCCTTCTGTGCTTTGCATTTTCATGTCCTGGGGTTGGCTCACTGAGGAGTCTTTATGTGTCTGTAGTTTAGAACTGTTTTTCCCCTTATCAACCACAGGAAAGCCACTCTTTTCCCTGACAAGCTTGTGTGGGTTTATATTTGCATACTCTCATACACATGCACAAACACACACACATTCTTTTAAAATATAAATATTATCAAAAGCTTTTTAAAAATAAAAACTCCTTAATTATATTTTCTTTTTAGCTTAAAAAAATAGACACATACATTAGGTAAGTGAAAGAAGAGAGAGAATGAGAGAGGGAGGAAGAAAGGAGGGAGAGAGGAAGGAAGGAAGGATGGCAGAAACAAAAGGAGGGAAGGAGGGAGGGAAAGAGGAAGGGAGAAGAGACAAAGAAAAGCGAGGGAGGACAGGAAGGAGGGGAGAAGAGAAAGGGAAGAAAGAAGGAAAGATGAAGGAAAAAGCAAGAAGTGAGTGAGGGAGCGAGGAAGGGAAGAAGAAAGGAAAAAAGAAGACAGCAAGAGAGAAAGGAAGAAAGGGAGGAGAGGAGGGAGGAGGGAGAGAGGAAGGAAAAAAGGGAGGTAGGGAAATGGCAAGAAGTGCAAAGGGAGAGGAAGGAAAGAAGGGAGGGAGGGAAAGAGAGAGGGAAGGACAGAGGGAGGGAGGGATGGTGGGAATGGTGAGGGAGAGAGGGAGGAAAGAAAATGAAAAGGTGCCAAACAGAGAGGGAAGGAGGAAGGAAGGGAGAGACAATGAGGGAGGGAGGGAGAAGAAATAATGTACAAGGAGACAGGAAGGAAGGGAGAAAGGAGGAGGGGAGGGAGGGAGGTAGTAAGGAAGACAGGGAGGGAGAGGAAAAGAAGGTGTAAAAGAGAGAGGCAAAGAGGGAAATGAAATGAAAGTGCAAGAGAGATAGGGAGGGCAATGAAAAGAAGGTAAAGAAATGGAGGGAGGGAAGGAGACGAAATGTGCAAGGGAGAAGAAGAAAGAAGGGAGAGAGAGAGACAGAGAAAGAAAGAAAGAAAGAAGAAAGAAAGAAAGAAAGAAAGAAAGAAAAGAAAGAAAGAAAGAAAGAAAGAAAGAAAGAAGAAAGATAAGAGGGAGGAGGGAGGGAGGGAGGTAGGGATTGAGGGAGGAGGGAAGGAAGGAAGGAAGGAGGACAGAGAGAGAGGGAAGGAGGGAGAGATGGAGGGAAAGAGAGAGAGAAGGAGAGAGGGGAAAAAATTGCAAGATGGTGGGAGGGAAAAAGAAATTGCAAGAGGAGAGACAGTGGGGGAGGAAAATGAAAAAAAAGTTGCAAGACAGAGAGGAGGGAGAAGAAGTAATGTGCAAGTGCAGATAGTAACGAAGGAAGGAAGGAGGGAAGGCAGGAAGGAAGTGAGGGAGGAAGGGATTGAAGAAATGAACAAGTACAACGAGAGAGGAAATAAGGAAGAAAGGGAAAATAAGGAGGAATGAAGAAAAGAAAAATAGAGGAGAGAAATAAGTGAAGGTGTAACTTGGAAATAATATGTTTGATTCTGTAAATGAATAAATGAGATAATAAAGTTTTATGTTATTTCAGAGCTCTGATAAATTTCTTCCACTTCATTTTCATATATTTTGTAAAACCATCTAACATCTGAGTACTATTTTTCTTTTCTGCATGGTAGGTTGATTTAAAGATTCAATAGTACTCACAGCCAGGAACATAGTTAATGTCAGCCATAAATAAACATTTCAAAGGAGCAATGGTACACCTCAGAATGTCTCTCAAATTGCATTTCCAAAAGTGGCATGAGGAGCCAACACCAGGTAAAAGACTATAGGTTATGAGAGCATGGATTGAGCCATTGTGCCTTTGCTGACTCCAACCTTTCCATGGAGCTCCTCCGCTTACACATGGAACCTTGATTTCTACAGGGAAAAGGGACAGGAATGCCGGGTATAGGGGGTGGACACCATGTGACAGGATTAAGTAAGGTTTCTATAGGAGACAGCATAGGGAAAAGGAGCAAGACTTGAGGCAGAGGAGGGAGCCAGCTAGGCTGCTTGGAGAGGCGTACTTCTGTCCAAGTTAAGACTAGAGGAGAGCAGCCAGTACAGATGGCTCCGACTCCCTCCAGGAATGACTCCCTCCAGGAGGAGCTAGGGACATCAGCAGGAGGAAATAAAATCACGTAGGAGAAGTAGAGGTGGAGGAGTCCTAATGGACAGCACCTCAGAACCTCCTGGGGAGTCTGGCCTTGACTCTACAGTAATGGTAGCCACTGCAGTGTTTTGAGCTGAGGGCTAAGATCACCAGATGACCAGGATTCCCTGGTCAAAGGTTCCCTTCATCTATGTGCTGAGGATATTTGGTTTGGGGAGGCTACTTCAGGAATCCGGAGAGAGATGGTCCATTGCAGCACAGACCAGAAGTGCATATGAGAAGTTGGGCTGCGGATCTAATTTGAACACAGTGAGATTTACAAAGTTGAGAAATTGGGCCAAATTCATGCCGGGAAGATGATTAACTTGGCTCTCACAAACACAATTCAGGAAGGAAAAGAACATGCAAATAGTTTTGCTCATCACTTTCAAAAACTGCTAATTGTCCCCTTCACTAGCTACTAGCGGCACTCAGGGTTGTAGGAGATGACGACTCACACAAGTGTTTCTACTCACCTTCTCTCTTCTCTATTTCCTTTCCTTGTTTTCTTCCCATGCAGACTTCAATTTGTCAATTAATTCAGAAGCACTGAAAAGAGAGGAAAGACATTTAAAAATGTCTGCCATTGCATTAATGAACCCGTCAATGTAATAATCACATTCCCTGGATTTGAGGCAGGTTTTGTAGTTTAAACTCACATCTGCCATACAGCAGTCTTTTTAATTTTATTATTATGATTATGATTATGATTATTGTTATTTTGAGGTGGAGTCTCCCTCTGTTGCCCAGGCCGGACTGCAGCGACAGGATCTTGGCTCACTGCAGCCTCCTCCTCCTGTATTCAAGTGATTCTCTTGCCTCAGCCTCCAGTTTAGCTGGGATTACAAGTGTCTGCCACCATGCCCAGCTAATTTTTTAATTTTTACTAGAGACAGGGTTTCATTATATTGATCAATCTGGTCTCCAACTCCTGATCTCAAATTGTTTGCCCACCTCAGCCTCCCAAACTGCTGGCAAGAAATATTGTGATAAAATTAGACAGAGAGAAGCTAGTGCTTGGTATAGGAAGTTGAAATTTTAGATAAAGTAGTGACTGAAGACTGCTCTGAGAAGGTAATGTTTAAGCAAAGACCTCAAGGAGGGAGGAGAGAGGATTGTTTGTTTCTAGGACCTGGTAATAGCAAGGGACAGCTTTGCAGCTAGAATGAACAGCAGGTGTTAGGACCCTGACGGAGGGGCATGCCTGGAATGCCCTAGGAGTCCAGAGTGGGCATGGGTGAGTAAGGGACAGAGAGTAGCAGGAGGTCGGGCTGCAGAGATGATGGCAGAGACAAATCTTTGCATGTTACTGCAAGGTTCTCAGATTTTAGAATACAGGAGAGAAATGTCATAGGAATTGAAAGTATCCCTGGCATTTGCTCAATAAATGTCAGCAGTACCACCCACCCTGTTTACTATTTCCGGGTTAGGAAATTGACACAACGTTGTCTCCTATTGTTAAAGGATTCCTCCATCAGCAGGGTGTGAATAACCTTGAGGGCTTTGTGTTGTCGATGCAAGCACTAAATCAAAAAATACAAATATTATTACTGTTACCCTGAAAGATCCAATGGTAGGAGTTTCTATAAGGTCATGATCAGATTAATGAGAAGAGGTCATATTTTGGATATGTTTTTGAAGTTCAACAGGCAGGACTTAATGAACTGGATTTGAAAAAAAGAATAAATGAAGATGCCATCATGGCACCCTAGAAAGCCTTGGACAATCTAGCAGATGCAGGTGCAGGCAGAGCTAGATGCAAGTCATGGTTTCTTGTATCCCAGGAGTGTGGTTGGTCCTCCAGTCCACATCATCTACTTTAGTCCATGTACAAGAGTTCTTAGATACTCAGAAATACACGCAGTTTCTAGGATTGAGGACAATTCTACAGTTTATGAAACCATCATGGATGATGAGCAACAATGTAATGGAATCTGTTGGTGCCATGTGTGCTGATTTCTGAGAAGTATTGTGAAGCTTTATTGGAACTCTGGTCATTGTTGTCTTCGTTTCTAGATAAGTAGCTACCATCTCCCTCTGCACCTCAGAACCACGTGGGGAGGTTTAAAGAATCCTGTACCCCAGCTGAACCCCACATCAGTGACTTCCAAGTCTCTCAAGCATGGAATCCAGGCATAAGTATTTCTGAAAGTTGCCCTTAGATTTTTCCTAAACGTTTTGAGCAACTGTCCATTTTTCTCTTCATCTTTATCCCATAAATTAGTGATATTCTACAGTGATGATTCTTTCCCTAGGGACATTTGCCCATGTCTGGAGACATTTTGGGTTGCAATAAACCAGTTAGCATCTGTTGGGTAGAGACTAGGGTTGTTACCCAACAATGCGCAGCACAGCACCTACCACAGAGAATGACTTCACCCTCAAATGTCAAAGTTGAGAAAACCTACCCCAAACCCTCAAATGTCAAAGTTGAGAATGAGAAAACCTGCCTCAAATCCAGGGAATCTGATTATTGCATTGATGGGTTCATTATGCAACGCAGACATTTTAAATGTCTTTCCTCTCTTTTCAGTGCTTTTGAATTTAATTGACAAATTGAAGTCTGCATGGGAAGAAAACAAGGAAATAGAGGAAGAGAGAAGGTGAGTAGAAACACTTGTGTTGAGTCGCCATCTCCTACAACCCTGAGTGCCGCTAGTAGCTAGTGAGGGGGACAATTAGCAGTTTTTGAAAGTGATGAGCAAAACTATTTGCATGTTCTTTTCCTTCCTGAATTGTGTTTGTGAGAGCCAAGTTAATCATCTGATAGAGCCACATTCACACACCAGGTGTTGTGATTGAACACCAATGTCTATTTTTCCTCAAGGCTTTGAAACTGTGCACAGAAGAGACTGCTTTGTGCTCAAATCATGCACATGGATGGTGGGAACACTTCCTTCTCAACAATCACCCTGATCACTTAGAAGTTGCAGCAACATGGGAGCAGCAAGGACAATGTCCTGATAGGGGTTTGCTTTCCTGAGTAGCCACTTCCCCCGAGTTTGCATCTCTGTTTGTGGGACCTTATTTTTCAGGCTGACTCAAATAGTTATCAATTTGGAGTAATATTGTTAATTTCCAGGGATATTTGACTATGTCTGGGGACATTTTTCATTGTCAAAACTGGAAGTGGCAGAGTGGGAGTGGTGCTGCTGGCAAGGGATGCCACTTAAGATACTGCAAAACACAGGATTGACCTCCACAATAACGTTCCACAACACCATTGCAATATTGTCAAAGCTGAGAGGCCCCAGATAGTGAACAGTAGGATAAACAAAAATGAATAAACTTACGAATAATCTGTACTATGTGATTTAGATAGAGACATCAATATTCCTCTCTTTCTCTCCTCCAAATATTTCCTCCTTCATCTGTCGATTTTCAAGGGAGTTTTAATGTGAAAGTTGAGTCTGTCTTCATGGTTCCAAGAGGGATGGAACCTGAAGTAGTACTTTCTTTAGTTCTAGAACCTGGGAATAGGCAGTGCCCAACTGATGCTCTTCTCATTTATTTATTAGCCTCCTAAGATTTTGTGAATGATCACAGTAAAAACAATAGTCAAATTTTATTTATCCCAGAATGTCTTTGTCATGTTTGATCACAGACACCTTTAGTAGGGTAATTTCTACTATTCTCTATTCCATTAGGGTGATCAGCTCATCCTGTTTTCCCAATACTGTCACAATTTAAGGAGTGGAAGTCCATATCCTGGCAACTTTCTGTATTGTGGGTCGGTGGTCACCTTGCATTCCATGGAATTGGTTTTCCAGTATACTTTTGTGAAGGGCAGCAATAGTGTTTACTATTTTACTTATCTGGTGTTTTCTATTTTATTTGGTATTTGGCATTTTCCCAAAGGATACTTGGTAATTAGCATTCTCCCATTGGGAAAATAATTGATTAAAAATCCCTCATCATAGAATAGACACTTCTTTGTACACATGGTTGGACCTTTACGGAGAGAAAAGGTTATATTTTTAACAATTAAGAATACCTGTTTTAGAGAGTTGTTTTCTGAATTATTCCAGCCTTTTCATTTCAATATTAAATTTATTTTTATCAGATTTGGTAAAGATCCAGGACCAACAGAGATGTCCCTAAGAGTTAGATTATTGGTAATTTAAATAATCTCTGCCTGCCTCTTAGTATTGTAATCATTTTTTTCCTTTTCCAATATAAGGTCATATGTCAAATTTAAATAATGGCCCTATTAATAACTAGACCCACTGGAGATATCCCTGAGAAGGCCTAGAGCCTGTATGTTGACCCCAAGTGAGTGCATTCATTGAAATGTCATGTCGGGCCCGGGCGAGATGCTCAAGCCTGTATCCCAGCACTTTGGGAGGCCGCGACGGGCGGATCACGAGGTCAGGAGATCGAGACCATCCAGCTAACACAGTGCAACCCCGTCTCTACTAAAAAATACAAAAACTAGCCGGTGAGGTGGTGGGCGCCTGTGGTCCCAGCTACTCGGGAGGCTGAGGCAGGAGAATGGCGGGAACCCGGGAGGCGGAGCTTGCAGTGAGCCGAATCCTGCCACCACACTCCAGCCTGGGCGACAGAGTGAGATTCCGTCTCAAAAAAAAAAAAAAGAGGCCGGGCGCGGTGGCTCAAGCCTGTAATCCCAGCACTTTGGGAGGCCGAGACGGGCGGATCACGAGGTCAGGAGATCGAGACCATCCTGGCGAACAGGGTGAAACCTCGTCTCACTAAAAAATACAAAAAAAAAAAAACTAGCCGGGCGAGGTGGCAGGAGCCTGTAGTCCCAGCTACTCGGGAGGCTGAGGCAGGAGAATGGCGTGAACCCGGGAGGCAGAGCTTGCAGTGAGCTGAGATCCGGCCACTGCACTCCAGCCTGGGCGACAGAGCGAGACTCCGCCTCAAAAAAAAAAAAAAAAAAAAGTCATGTCGGTAATACCAAAAAGACTGATAATAATCCACCCTCTGTGCCCCTCATCCCACACTTTGACAACATCTTATCAATAAGTTCTAATACAATAAACTTACATGCACTTGATAGAAGAATTGCCATTTTAATTTAAAAACTCAGCAGAAACTGAAGTTGCTTTTATCTCAAAGTCTCAGTTTTCCTCTGAAGCTCACAGCCAGTGGAAAGCTGACAAATTCCAACACAATTTATGAGAATTATCTATGTGATATCAAATATGTCATGTTACATTCCAAAATGGATTCACACATACACATACATGGCAATAGTAAGTGAATGTGTGTAGAGGAAGTCAACAGGAATTCAATATATATGTTTGTATTTGAATTTACTCAAATTCAGTGTGTCTATGCATATATACATATACACACATTTATACAGATAGACAGACATACACGGACACACAGAGTATAGACAGATAAGACAGATGTAGATATACAGAGAGATACATAGAGATAGATGATAGATTATTGGATAGATAGGTAAAAATAGATATAGACATATGTACAGATATATAGGTATACCTAGGCAGATAGGCAGGTAGATAGGTTGAATTATTTCATGACACATCCTGGAAATTTATATGCAAGTAAGTTTCTAAATCAACCCATTTTTATGTCATTTTTTTCCTCCTCAAAGTAGAATACTGCATGTTTACAGAAAGATTTCTCTCTTTTAATATACTTTAATTAATTAATGTATTAATTTATTTATTTCCAAGATGAATTCTCTCTCTGTCACTCAGGCTGGAGTACCGTGGTGCAATCTGCAGTCACGAAAACCTCTGCCTCCCAGGTTCAAGCTACTCTCATGCCTCAGCATCCCCAATAGATAGGATGTCAGGCATGTGCCACTGCACCTGGATAATTTTGAATTTTTAGTAGAGACAGGGTTTTACCATGTTGGCCAGGCTGCTCTAGAATGCCTGACCTCAGGTATCCACTCACCTGGCCTCCCAAAGTGTTGGATTACAAGTGTGAGCCAGTGTCCAGCCTTCTCTCTTTTTTTAATATATATGTTTGGAGTATTCTGGATAAATAACAGGGAAGTGATATAAATGGATGTACTGAATTAACTCCCAAAACCCTTTTCTTGATTCAGACATTGAGTGGGTTAGTTTAGGCCAGGATAAGCAAATCACAGCCCACAGGGCAAATCTGGCCCACTGCCTATTTTTATAAATAAAGATTTATTGGAACATAGTCACATGCATTTATTCAGGTATTGCCTGTGGCTGCTTTTGCTGTATGATGGCAGAATTGCCTATTTATGGCAGAGACTGTGTGGTTCACAAAGCCAAAATATTTACTATCTGACCCTTTGTAAAAAGTCTTTGGGTTGAGTGAGGGGGCTCATGCCTGTAACTCAGCACTTTGGGAAGCCAAAGACAGATACTCACTTGAGGCTAGAAGTATTAGACAGCCTGGGAAACATATTTTGGAGAGACCTTCTCTCTACCAAAATAAAAAAAAAAAATGAGCTGAGCAGGTGTGGTGGAGCACACTTGTAGTCCCAACTACTCGGGAGGCTGAAATGGGAAGATTGCTTAAGACCAGGACTTTGAGGCTGCAGTGAGCCACTACTGTACTCCAGCCTGACAGAGCAAGACACTGTCTCAAAATTAAAAGCAAACAAACAAACAAACAGAAACTTTGCCTATCCTTAACTCAAATTAAAGGGAACCAAGTTCAGTTATTTTTAAGAACACATGGTTTGGGAAAACTGAAATACATAGATTCCACTCAGGTTACAAATTCTCACATACTCAACTATAGTGTTTTCAAAAATTAGGAAAATAAAAAGCCCTCTTAAATCCTGGACTTTTTTGGTTTCAAGAATGGGAAACACTCATGTTGATATTGCCCTATACCCCTTCACGACGCTTGCAGTCAGGGAAACTAGATGAAGAGCATATGAGGACTTTCTGTATATTATGCTGTAACTTCTTGTAAATCTCTATTTGTTTTAAAATAGAATTTTTTAAAGATGAGCTCAAGCCTACTTTGCTCTGTTCTTATTGCAGTGACTGTCTCTGTCATTATTGCATGGTTTCCATAAGACGTGGTTGTCTGAGGGCAGCCCTACCAGCCAGTCAACAAGTTTCATCATGAATAAAATTCCAAATTTTGTTTTGGATACAACACAAGCCACGGTGACTTCCATTGCTACACGCTAACATTAACTTAGTGTTTCCCATTTACCAAGATTGGACCAGCTAATGTAAAGCGTTTGGGGTGGTGGGTTCTTCCACATTACACCCTCTAAAGAACTCAGTGAGAACTTGCACAATTATTAATACATACAACCTGTATGTGGTTATATGGTTTTATCTTCACTTCCAGGTTTTCCCTTGCTTTTGTGTTTCACATCTCATTTCCTTTGTGTCCATATGTTGAATTTATATCTGAAGCCATATTCAATGGACATAGGGACAGGAGAGCATGCAAGTTAATCAATAGGTCAGCATCAGTAAGAGCAATGGTTTGCAGCTATAACAGGATGCCCAGGAGTCTAGCTTTCCAGTCTGTCAATATTAACTCCACCACACATTTGCCACGTGACTTAAATCATCTAAACACAAACCACATTTGTCCGGGGTGCTATGACCGGAAGCCAGCAAAACTGGAATATCTCCAAGTTCCAAAATCCCAGTTTGTTATTTGGCATATGGGGAAGTCATGATAAGAGAAACAAAATGATCTAGACTCTTGAATTTATAATTCCCATCTTATTTTCTGGGGTAATTTACAATAACCACATCTGTGTAGGAATGGGAAGGACCACAGTCTCAAGTTTCTGGTCACACCTCCAGCAATTGAATGGCTTGAGGGAAATGAGATCTAGACTTGGTATCAGATATTTGTCTGCCATGCTTTTTGGAAGAATTAATAACCCACAAGTTTTGGAGTATGACCATTTTTTCAATTATATAAACTTCTGTGCCCCTCAAAACTTTCCTAAAATACCTGATGTAAATGATGAGTTGATGGGTGCAGATCAGTTGATGGGTGCAGCACACCATGTATACATACGTACATACGTAACAAACCTGCACATTGTGCACATGTACCCTAGAACTTAAAGTATAATAATAATAATAATAAAATTTCCTAAAACTGTTTTCTACTTCATATCATTTCTGAAAAAGCAATTGGCAAGATAGAGTGAGAATGCTAAAAAATGTTGGATGAGGCCAGGGATGATGGTTCACACTGTAACACTAGCACTTTGAGAGGCCGAGGTGGGTGGATCACAAAGTCAAGTGATTGACACCATCCTGGCCAACATGGTGAAACACCTTCTGTACTAAAAATATAAAAATTAGCTGAGTGTGGTGGTGCATACCTGTAGTCCCAGCTACTCAGGAGGCTGAGCAGGAGAATTGTTTGAACCCAGGAGGCAGAGGTTGTAGTGAGCCGAGATCACACCACTGCACTCCAGCCTGGGTGACAGAACAAGACCCCATCTCAAAAAAAAAAAAAAAAATATATATATATATATATATTATATAGAATGCTTTACAGGTAATTCTGTTTCTGAGTTTTTATGCCTAGAGATAGATTCTTCAATGTGCAAAATTCTTTATGCACAAAAATCTTTATAATTGAACAATATACAACAGCATAAAACTGGACCCAGTAGATTCAAAGGTAAAAGTGTTTTGGTTACAGTCAACTGCATGCTTGATGTAACTGTTTAAAATGATGATTAGAAAGTGTATATATTACCCTGGTAAAACATTTCTTGTAATTCTGATAATCATTGAGTTTATATATTAGATCAGACACTGTAATTATTATCTCATTAAATATTTCTTATAGCCCTAATATCCTATTACAGCCATTGTGTTACAGTTTGGAAAACTTAGGCAGAGAGGGAATAAGAATCCTATCTGATGTCTCAGAAGTATTTTCCAGGAGACAGACTCATAACTGACCCAACAACGATGTGATGACCCTCCAGTTAAGAGTACTTCTTCAGGCAATATGCACAATACAAGAGTATCCTTTCAGGTCATATACACGATGCAAATTATTCATACTATTATCAATGGCATCATATCTTAAAACCTAGATAGATGGAAGCAACAATAACAACAAAAAACAGCTCAATAGAAACATATTAAACTAAATAATAACAATAATAAAACAAATAGACTATATCATTGGTGAGTTAGTTTGGTCAAAAGAATCCAGAAAATAAAAACCAGTTTCTGCCACCTATCAGCAGTACTTCTGTAACATCCCTTAGCACATATATGTTTACATTCCTTTCTCCACTTTTTGTCTGTTTACGTAATACAGCTCCAAAAAATTGCAGCATGATGGTAATATCAAAGACTGTGTTAACACTCTGTAAAGAGGGTGGAGTTAAATGAGGCCATAAATGTAAATATGATTGTATTTGAGTGCAATTAAAACTCTACTATGCAGCTGCACCCTAAATTAATTCTCTCTGGCATTGATATTTTACTTTCTCCTCCCTGGTGATTATAGATTTCTATGAATAGACAAACTTCCTTTCCTCATATATGGGGTCTTCTGTCTGCAAGATTCATGCAGGAATCTATGATTCCATTTCATGATGGTAACATTCTAGTACTTTCATATTTTCTTCTCTTTTCTTTCTTTTTTTTTTTTTTTTTTTAAGTCTCCCTCTTGTTTTCAGGCTGGAGTGTAATGGCATGATCTTGGTTCACTGCAACTTTTGCCTCCTGGGTTCAAGCAATTATCCTGCCTCAGCATCCTGGGAACTGGGATTACAGGCATCCGCCACCATGTCCAGCTAATTTTTGTATTTTCAGTAGAGACAAGGTTTCACCATGTTGGTCAAGCTGGTCTTGAACTCCTGACCCCATGATCCACTTTGGCTTCCCAAAGTAGTAGGATTAGAGGCATGAGCCACCATGCCCAGCTTCAGTACTGTCTTTGAGCTAAGTTGTTGAGTACTATTAGTCACTGCACTGTGACCATTGGTCCCAGTGGAAATGAATCAAGGTGCCAAGAGAAAGCTTGGAGTAAATAACAAAGATCACACCACAGAAAGTCATTATTATGCACCTTTCTAGACCAGTACTACCTCTAAATGAAAATTGGATACTGGATCCTCTTTTCTGAAAGTGAGCCAATGGAATTTTATCTAAATAGGTTATGCAACAGTATCTTGGATGCCACATGCTGTTTCCTTGTTTGTTTCTGTAGAGAGATAGGGTCTTGCTGTGTTTCCCCAGCTGGAGTGCAGTGGCACAATCATAGCTTACTGCAGCCTGGAATTCCTAAGCACAAGCAATCTTCCTACCTTAGCTTCCTGAGTAGCTGGAATTACAAGCACATGACACCATGCCTTGCTAATGTTATTAATTTTTTAGAGATCGGATCTTGCTATGTTCACCAGGCTGGTCACAAGATCCTGCGCTCAAGCAATCCTCCTACTCTGGTCTCCTAAAGCTCTGGAATTACGACTGTCCCTGGTCCTCATGTCCTCTTTAATTGACCCAATCTTGACTCCTCAGAACTTTCCCATAGAGATGAGCAAGATCCATTCACAACAAAGTCCTCTGTGGCTGTGGCTTATGAATTTAAATAGCTGACAGGATAGAGAAGTTCTTGAAATTTCAAGAAGTGTTGAAATTTTTAAATTGGAAGAACCCTGTGACTATGGGTTCTTCCTATCTAACTCCAACAGCATCATCTTCAATAACCTCCAACTCTGACCTTACCCAGCTGCGCTCTCAAATCAGAATCAATGGTTAATGCTTGTGAACATAAAGAACTCTCTGTTAGGAACTCCCTTGAGAAATTTATCTTATTTTTACTTGTGCCACAAACTCATTTTTCTGTCTCCTCTTTGAAACCTTAACTGACCAAAGACTGAGTACTATATTTGATTTGCGTTTTCTTTTTTAACCCAACAATCTTTTTTTTTAATTTTTATTTTTAGTTCTGGGGCACATGTGGAAGTTGTGCAGCTTTGTTCCATAAGTAATGTGTGCCATGGTAGTTAGCTGCACCTGTCAACCCATCACCTAGGAATTAAGCCCACATGCATTAGCTACTTTTCCTAATGCTCTCTCTCCCCCATCCCACCTCCCACAGGCCCCAGCGTGTGTTGTTTTCCTCCTTATGTCCATTGAATAGTTCTCACTATTCAACTCCTACTAAGTGAGATCATGTGGTGTTAGGTTTTCTGTTCCTCTGTTAGTTTGCTGAGGATAATGGTTTCCAGCTTCATCTATGTCCCTATGAAGGACATGATCTCATTCCTTTTTATGGCTGCACAGTATTCTGTGGTGTATATGTATCACAGTTTCTTTATCCAGTCTTATCATTGATGGACATTTTGGTTGATTCCATGTCTTTTTTCCTGTGAACAGTGCTGCAACGAACATACATGTACATATATCTTTGTAGTTAAATGATTTTTATACCTTTGAGTATATATCCAGTAATGGGAATACTACATCAAATAGTATTCCTGGTTCTAGATCTTAAATTGCCAAACCGTTTTTCACAATGGTTAAACTAATTTACATTCCTACAAACAATGTAAAAGTGTTCCTAGCTTTCCATAACCTCTCCAATATCTATGTTTCTTGACTTTTTAATAATTGCCATCTGACTGGTGTGACTGGCCATTTTTAAGCAGAGTCCCCTAGTCAATACATACTTTTGTAAAGGTATGAGTGAATAAATACATGAATTAATGATGCCCAAAGGAGTTTATTATGTTTCCCTTCTGGTTTCAGTACATGAGCAATGTCTGTGCTTGAGTTTGTCCTAATTTCATGAGCTGGAAAGTGCACAAGCCATATTTTTTTCAACCTTATTCCCAAAAGGTACAATGTCATCCTATGATTCATCTTGACCTTTTCAGGTACATGCATATTCTTGAGATCCTTGTCAATGTTCAACATTCTTTCAATTGGATAGACATTCTTCCATTGTTGCTCAATTAACTATACTTATCATTTTAGAGAATTTTCCAATTAGTAATAAGTATAATTATGGAATAATTTTAAGGCATCATAATAGTAAAAATTCTAAACAGTCTCTGACTCATTATTGAAATTATTGAAATTCAAAATCTCAAAGCACCATATACCAAGTGATGTATTGTACATAATGACTTTCTTATTCAAGTTTTCTAATCTATTTTTATCCCCTAGGATTTTTTCCTCAGTAATTGTCCAGAATTTTAAATAAAAGAATAGTAGTTATTGAATCTTCATGTATCTTTATTTTCAGACTCACATCTTGAAGTCTACATAACTAGTAGCAGAGAATATAAGAGAAAAATGTGTGTTAAGATGGTCTATGAAAATTATTCTAAGTTATTCCATGTCTTTCAGTTCATCACACCAGAAAAGAAGACAAAAAACGTGGAGGAGAAAAATAAACCTCCTCTATTTAGCATAAGCACAGACTGTCTTTCCATATCATGATTTGTTTATATAATATCTGGGGATCTCATCAGTAATGGGATACAAACATACATAAACCATGTCATCTCCTTTGTAGAATAAAGATGCCATTCATGGTTATGACCTGGTAGAAACCATGCAAATGTGTGTTGAATCAGAAAGTCCAAATGACCACACCTGTACCAGGTCTATTTTTAATTGTCTCTGAAATACAGAGCTTTCAGGCCATGAATCTGAGTAATTATTAGGGTTCCTACAAGCCTCTTTTATGTTCAACCACAAAGATTCAATACAAATTCTTATTGCAGAACCATGGTCACACTGCTGTTGATGAAATCATTCCTTCCATCAAAATCAAGAACCAATGTACTTATTTCTCTAATATAGTACAAGCAGCACTGTGGTAAACACCACTGAATAGACTTGTTGTTCAGTATGTCTCAGAGACTAAAATTGGCTTTTCAGCCAAAGCTTAAATAAATACAAAAATTTAGGAGGAGAGGATGTTGTTTGAACAACTCAGGTCCTGTTTAACACTTTCTACTCCTTTGAAAAAGAAAAAAGGCAATTTCTTAAAAAAAAAAAAAAAAAAAAAAAAAAAAAACACCACTTTTTAAATCTTAACACACAGAGAGATTATGCAAGAATATGACCTAAAAGAAGAGATTAAGGATGCATTTAGAAGGTTATTGATGAGTGATCTTGAAGATACCTATTTCTGAAGAGTAGTGAATTCTGAAAGCAGACTAAGTAGGAAGTGAAAAAGTTATGGCAGTATGTGTGGACAAATTTGTGAATGTTTTTCTGGCAATGAATATACTAAAATTGGAAGCATATGATGGATGACATTTGGCAAGTATGTTGAGAAGCATAGAGAACTAATTCATCTGCAGATGTGCCATTTTGGAAAGGTTGGCGATAAAGAAGAGAAAGGAGATGAATGATGGGGACCATCATGTGGATGAGATAGAATTCACAGAGAGGTGGATTCTTATCTCCGATCCTGTGCACCCCAGAGGCGGCAGTGAAGAAAGCATGCAGGTGTAGATCATTTTGCAAGAGATGCAAAACACCAACGAAGGTTATTCCTGATGATGTCTGTTTCTCTGCGCATTAGAAAGAAAGACTGTGTGCTGAAAGGGAGAGATGAAGTGGAGGACTTGAGACGAATTGGCATACATTGGCAAAAGCCAGTGTGAGAAATGGCAGAGGGAGTTTATCAGGCAGCAGCATCAGAATTGTGCACAACACCAGTACGTTGGCAAAAGCCAGTGTGAGAAATGCGAGAGGGAGTTTATCAGGCAGCAACATCGGAATTGTGCACACCAGTTAATTTTGGTGCTCAGAGAGCAGTGAAGTCATGAATTTTCACTGGTAGATGGGCCTGCTGATAGTAACAGAGGGAGTATATGATTCAGTTGATCTGGCAATAGAGGTTGGGTGAGACCAAGCTGATTTGAAGAAAAAAGAAGAGGGAAGGAAATGGCTGTGGTATTTAGACCGTAATTGTCTGGAAAGGAGAGGACAGTAACTAAAGCCGCATGGCAGGGTGAATGGAAAATTACCCAGAGAGAAGAACTATGCCTACATCAGGGCAGATACTTACTAAACGATGTGCAATGGATGCTTCAGAAATGAATCTTAGTAAAAGATTCATTGGCAGGACGAGTTTCACATTGCTGCTGAATGTTAGGTGCACAATAAATATTTTGCTTCCATGATGGCTTTGCCTAAAATATGGGAAATGATCATTTATATAAGATGTTTCTGGCAGGGCGCAGTGGCTCAAGCCTGTAATCCCAGCACTTTGGGAGGCCGAAACGGGTGGATCACGAGGTCAGGAGATCGAGACCATCCTGGCTAATACGGTGAAACCCCGTCTCTATTAAAAAATACAAAAAACTAGCCGGGCGAGGTGGCGGGCGCCTGTAGTCCCAGCTACTCGGGAGGCTGAGGCAGGAGAATGGTGTGAACCCGGGAGGTGGAGCTTGCAGTGAGCTGAGATCCGGCCACTGCACTCCAGCCTGGACCACAGAGCGAGACTCCATCTCAAAAAAAAAAAAAAAAAAAGATATTTCTGTAACCAAAAATATCGTTTTTTCCCAACAAGTCACTTAAAAATCCATCTCCTGCAACCTGAAGGAAATGAGCACATTGAGTCACTAACAACATCTCTTAATTGGTGCCTTCTCACACAACCCTGAAAATGGCCCTTAAAATTTTTCTCCTTCCTTCCATCAGTGATTTTTGCCCAAAGGCATGAAATTCAATTATAAAATGACTATTGATTAACAGCATGGAGGATGACAGAAACCTAAGAGTTGAGCATAAAATAAGTAAAGTTAACTGGAAGGTATTCAAAGAAATAAGAACATGCCATGGGGTGGATGGTACACACTTGTTGAAAGTTTGTTATTCAGCTTCTTTCATTAAGAGACGACATGGTTGGCTGGGCACAGTGGTTCACACCTGTAATCCCAAAACTTTGGGAGGCCAAGGCAGGTGGATCACCTGAGGTTAGGATTTTGAGGCAATCCTGACCAACATGGCAAAACTTCATTTCTACTAAAAATACAAAAATTAGTTAGGTGTGGTGGCAGGTGCCTTTAATCCCAGTTACTTGGAAGACTCAGGAAGAAGAATCACTTGAACCTGGGAGGAGGAGGCTGCAGTGGAGCCGAGATCATGCCACTGCTTCAGAGCAAGACTCTGTCTCAGAAAACAAACAAACAAACAAAAACAACGACATGGTCAAGGCCACACCCAGGGAACTATTACAGATGTCATTTCAGAGTGTGCAGCCATTTGTGTTAAAAAGGCTGGATCTGTGCAATCTGTGTTTCAACTATACAAAATCTCACAGACTTGTAAGAATGATTATATCGGATTGAAAATGGTCTCAGCAATTGCAGCTCACTGGAGTCTTGGGCTACCCTGCCATATTTGCTTAGCACACAGACATTTTGTTTTTACTACATTGATTTGTGCTTATTGGTTGGTACCTTTGGAAATGGGGCTTTGGCTGAATTGTGTGTTTGCATGTGTGCACGTGTGTGTGTGTGTGTGCACTACTCCCAAAGACAGTAAATCCCTGAAGAGGCAATTTACTGTTTCCCTTACATACATGCACACTGCTTAATGATTTTCTCACTTTTCTCACTTTAACTGTTTGGTGTGTGTTGTTGACTAGCTAAATGCAGGTAGATTCTGTTTTCTGTTGGAAACATTGATCCCTGGTACTTTGGTGAAAATGGTGGGGGGGCTTG
Source organism: Trachypithecus francoisi (assembly GCF_009764315.1). NCBI lineage: Eukaryota > Metazoa > Chordata > Mammalia > Primates > Cercopithecidae > Trachypithecus > Trachypithecus francoisi. The sequence continues at coordinate 55,448 of NW_022680637.1, read as the reverse complement.
CATTTCCCTCAAAGAAACGATTTCAGTAAAATTTCAAAGAACTCATTTGGGAGCTTAATTCCAACTATAAGATGTGCTATCGGCTTCACAAAAACACTTGTTTCCATCAGTGGTAGTTTGGTTATTAACCAGTAACTACTTCAACCAAAAGACCTGAAGGGGATATGAAGATGATTTCTGAACAGTGGGCACCATTGGGAATATCCTGGAAATTTCTGGTTCAACAACACAATAGAAACTGTGTCATGATGGTTGCAATTGTGACCTCAAAAAGAATTCTATATTTTTAATATGTTGAAAGGACAAGGAAAGGATCAGATGCCAATTCTGGTGTTCTTCACCATTACTATAGGTGGATTCCCTTAGGTAACTTGCTTGGCAATTCTCTCTGCAAAATCTCTGGTTTTCAATAAAGAAATCACAGTAGCTGGAAATGGAGGGACATTTTGGCCCTAAGTCAAGTTTCACAATTGCGTCTTCCAGTTCTGTGTTCTATGAATTTATTTAGCAAACACTCTGTTCATCAATACTTGAGCAATGAAGAATACTAGATATTTCTTATAAAAAGAGAAGAAAATAAAATAAAATAGCAGGTAGCCACAATCGTTTAAGGTAAGGAGAATCTCTTGGAAGGGGCCTTGAGATCATTTTTCAAGACAAAAAGTGCAATCTTTCATCTCACTTTGAGATGTCAGAAATATAAAACTCATTATCAGCCATGTTTAGGTGAATATTTATTCTCTTCTCACCTCAGAAAATCCATATATTTGTACAAATGATATTATAAGTAGAAAAACCATAGGCAAGATATTTTTATAACGGGAGGAATTTAGTTGAGCACTTAAGCAGAATAATAGTTGGTGTTAGTGTAGCTTCACTGGAAGTTTGAGAAGTCAGAATTATGAGGCAGCTTCTTTTTGTTTTGTTTTGTTTTGACACAGAGTTCTGCTCTTTCATCCAGGCTGGAGTGACGTGGTACAATCTCAGCTCACTGCAACCTCCGCCCCTAAGTTTCAAGTGATCCTCCTGCCTCAGCCTCTAGAGTAGCTGGAATTATAGGCATGCACTATCACGTCCAGCTAATTTTTATAGTTTTATCAGAGACGATTTCACCATGTTGGACAGGCTGATCTCTAACTCCTGACCTCAGGTGATCCACCCACCTCAGTCTTCCAAAGTTCAAGGGTTACAAGTATGAGATAGCATGCCTTGTCTCACTTGTACTTCTTATAAACTCTCTCTGCCCTGAATCATCCCTGGCTGCTTTGTTCTCTCTGCCCCATCAGGAGTCCCAGTGGGATAATCTACATTTCATCTTATCATTTCCTAATTCCCCCTCCTTCAGTCCCTGGCCAGCAGGTGGTTCTTTATTTTTCTTTTCAAATTGTTTCCCCAAGCGACCTCCCACTTGCTACACCCAGGGACTATAAATCCTCATTCATTCTGATGGAAGCATTTAAATCACATATCACTTCAAATTATCTCTCTTTGGCCTCTGACAACACTTTCTTCCTTGTTTCCTGAATTAAACTGGGTTGCTTCTTCTTGAACTTGATCTGTTTAATCATTCCTCCTTTTCTGATCAACCAGGAGATGGCATCTCCAAAAGTTCTGAGTTAGACTCTTTGCATATACGTGGCTAAATTTTCAGCGGCCAACTCACTGCACAGATCATATGTCCTATAGAGGAGGCTGACTTTTATCTGATGGAAAGGGCCATGAAAAGCCACTGAAATATTCTATGCAAAGGTGGCCTGATCCAGACTGTCTTTTTTAAAAGACACACTGTGTTCAAAGTAGAGGATTTATTAAAAACTGGGTAGAGACAAGATAAAGCAATTTGAAGAATATTTTCCTTAATACAGTTGAAGTAAATATAGTACTAAGGCTGTGGCAGTATAGAAAGCAGTTTGTAGAAGACAGCAATGTCACAAAGGCAAAATCAAGAAGCTCTCAATGATGCCTTGGATATAATAGATGAGATGGAGAGAAGAATGTTTCCTGAATTCTGCCTGGAAGATGAGGGTGCCACTTACTGAGATAAGGAACTGAAGGAGAATGTAAGATGAAGAGAGAGAATATATTAAGCAATCAAGGTAATCTAATCACATGGTTGGTACCTGTGATTAGAATACAGGGACCATGCATTTTATTTTCTCAAGAATCTGTGATTATCTCTTAAATATGTACATATAACATATATAAGTATAATTAGTTGAATATAAGCCTATAGATAAAAGTATTTATATACCCAAAGTTTATAAGTGATATGGTTTGGCTGTATCCCTACCCAAATCTCTTCTTTTTTTCTTAACGCCTAGACCGTTATTACCTCTGGTATTAATTTGTTTGGCCACATTATTTTATGGAAGATCACTTTATGTTATACGATGTAATTTTTTTATTTTATACTTATTTCCATAGGTTATTGGGGAACAAGTGGTGTATTGTTACATGAGTAAGTTCTTTAGTGGTGATTTGTGAGATTTTGGTGCACCATCACCCAACAGTATACACTGAACACTATTTGTTGTCTTTTATCCCTCACTCCTTCACACCCTTTCACCCTGAGTCCCCAGAGTATATTCTGTCATTCTTATGCTTTTGCATCCTCATGTCTTAGCTCACAGTATGAGTGAGAACATACCATTTGGTTTTCCATTCCTGAGTTACATTCCTTAGAATAATAGTCTCCAATCTCATCCAGTTTGAAACAAATGCTATTAATTCATTTCTTTTAATGACTGTGTTTGTGCTTGTATTCAGTCATAAAAATGTACTAGTATTCCATCACAAATATACCACAGTTTCTTTATCCACTCAATGATTGATGGGCATTTGATTTGGTTCCATGTTTTTGCAATTGCGAATTGTGCTGCTATAAACATTCATGTGCAAATATCTTCTTTCACATATAGACTTATTTTCCTCTGGGTAGGTACCCAGGAGTGGGATTACTGGATCAAATGGTAGTTCTACTGTTTGTTATTTAAGGAATCTCCACACCATTTTCCATAGTGGCTATACTAGTTTACATTCCCATCAGCAGTGTAGGTGTGTTCCCCGATCACCACATGCATGTCAATATCTACAGTTTTTTGCTTTCTTGATTATGGCCATTCTTGTAGGGGTAAGATAGTATTGCATCATGGTTTTGATTTGCATTTCCCTGATAATTAATGATGTTGAGCATTTTCTTAATACATTTGTTGGCAATTTGTAGATTTTCTTTTGAGAATTGTCTATTCATGTCCTTAGGCCACTTTTTGATGAGCTTATTCATTTCCTTCTTGGTGATTTGAGTTCATTGTAGACTAATAAAAGATATTAGTCCTTTGTCAGATATACAGTTTGCAAAGATTTTTTCCCACTCTGTGGGTTGTCTGTTTACTCTGCTGACTGTTATTTTTGCCATGCAAAAGTCTTTAGTTTAATTAAGTCCCAGCAATTGATACTTCTTTGTACTGTATTTGCTTTTGGGTTCTTGGTCATAAAATACTTTCCTAAACCAATGTCTGTTTTCCATTTATCTTCTAGAATTTTTATAGTTTCTGGTCCACATCTCATTGAACTGTAGTTCTTATAATACTCACGTGTCATGAGAGGAACCAGTGGGAGATAAATGAATCATGGGGGTGGTTACCTCCACGCTGTTCTTATGATAGTGAGTGAGTTCACATGAGAGCTGATAGTTTTATAAAAGGCTTTTTCCCAACTTCACTCTGCACTTCTCTTGTTTGCTATCATATAAGACATGCCTTTGCTCCTCCTTTGCCTTCTGCCATCATTGTGAGGCCCCCAAGACATATGGTACTGTGAGTTTGTTAAACCTCTTGTTACTTAGAAATTGCCCAGTGTCAGTTATGTCTTTATTAACAGCATGAGAACAGACTAATATACTGTAAATAATATAAATTGGTGACATCTACTTATATACTGTAACATATATAGTCATATATTTCATATATTATAAAGTATCACATTACATATTTACCACATAAAATCATACACTATTATAAAAATCTTAGAAATTATGCTATTGAAATTATATAAATACTCTTACAATATAGTTTATAAAATATTATATAATATCTATTATCTTTATTATAGCTATATACATAATTTAGTGCATTATATATTATAGATACATGAATTATATATAGTCCATCCTTATCTTATGAAGATTCTGTATTTATCTATCTACTCACTAAAATGTACTTGTGACAGCAGCATCAATGCCTGGGGTATGTTCATAGTCACTTACAGACATGTGCAGTGTGGAGAAAAATCTAAGTCACCTAACAAAACACATTCTCAGCTGGGGATGAACAAGGCCACACTGTGCATTCTTGATTCAGTTCATCCTGTAAAGAAGTATCATTTTAGCATTCAATTTCATATCATGTTTCTGACATGTGTATGCTTTTTCTTGTTGGTTTCGCTGTGAAAATGGCCCCAACCCACAGTGCGGAGTCCCATCTTGCATCCGTAAGCACAAGAAAGCTATGATGTGCCTTATGGAGAAAATACATCTATTAGAGAAGCTTCATTCAGGCATGAGTTCTAGTGATGTTGTCCATGAGTTCGACATGAAGGAAACAACAACATGTATGAAGTTAGGTTTCTCTATACAGAAACGCACAGAAAACAAGATTATCTATTCATCAGGTGACAAAAATGTTGTAACCACGGGGCTCAAAAAACCTAACCAATGGTTCAACGTTCACTAACAGTGTTTTCGTTAACGTTGTAGAATATACTGTAATGATCATCAACAATCAGAGTCAACTGTATATTCAAATTATAGACATTTATAGAATATAAATTAGTTCAACCAACAATCACTGAATGTCTATATTTCAGATACTCGTCGGGTACTAAGAAAGCAGAGATTTAGCAAAATAATAATATTATATTTTCTTATTTTATTATTATTATACTTTAAGTTCTAGGGTACATGTGCATAACGTGCAGGTTTGTTACATATGTATACTTATGCCATGTTGGTGTGCTGCACCCATCAACTCGTCAGCACCCATCAATTCATCATTTATATCATGTATAACTCCCCAATGCAATCCTCCCTCCTCCCCCCTCCCAATGATAGGCCCCAGTGTGTGATGTCCCCCTTCCCCAGTCCAAGTGATCTCATTGTTCAGTTCCCACCTATGACTGAGAACATGCGGTGTTGGTTTTCTCTTCTTGTGATAGTTTGCTAAGAATCATGGTTTCCAGCTGCATCCATGTCCCTACAAAGGACGCAAACTCATCCTTTTTGATGGCTGCATAGTATTCCATGGTGTATATGTGCCACATTTTCTTAATCCAGTCTGTCACAGATGGACATTTGGGTTGATTCCAAGTCTTTACTATTGTGAATAGTGCCGCAATAAACATACGTGTGCATGTGTCTTTGTAGTAGAGTAATTTATAATCCTTTGGGTATATACCCAGTAGTGGGATGGCTGGGTCATATGGTACATCTAGTTCTAGATCCTTGAGGAATCGCCATACTGTTTTCCATAATGGTTGAACTAGTTTACAATCCCACCAACAGTGTCAAAGTGTTCCTATTTCTCCACATCCTCTCCAACACCTGTTGTTTCCTGACTTCTTAATGATTGCCATTCTAACTGGTGTGAGATGGTATCTCATTGTGGTTTTGATTTGCATTTCTCTGATGGCCAGTGATGATGAGCATTTTTTCATGTGTCTGTTGGCTGTATGAATGTCTTCTTTTGAGAAATGTCTCTTCATATCCTTTCCCCACTTTATGATGGGGTTGTTTGTTTTTTTCTTGTATATTTGTTTGAGTTCTTTGTAGATTCTGGATATTAGCCCTTTGTCAGATGAGTAGGTTGCAAAAATTTTCTCCCATTCTGTAGGTTGCCTGTTCACTCTGATGGTAGTTCTTTTGCTGTGCAAAAGCTCTTTAGTTTAATTAGATCCCATTTGTCAATTTTGCTTTTGCTGCTGTTGCTTTTGGTGTTTTAGACATGAAGTCCTTGCCCATGCCTATGTCCTGAATGGTACTACCTAGATTTTCTTCTAGGGTTTTTATGGTATTAGGTCTAACATTTAAGTCTCTAATCCACCTTGAATTAATTTTCGTATAAGGGGTAAGGAAAGGATCCGGTTTCAGCTTTCTACTTATGGCTAGCCAATTTTCCCAGCACCATTTATTAAATAGGGAATCCTTTCCCCATTTCTTGTTTCTCTCAGGTTTGTCAAATATCAGATGGCTGTAGATGTGTGGTATTATTTCTGAGGACTCTGTTCTGTTCCATTGGTCTATATCTCTGTTGTGGTACCAGTACCATGCTGTTTTGGTTACTGTAGCCTTGTAGTATAGTTTGAAGTCAGGTAGCGTCATGCCTCCAGCTTTGTCCTTTTGACTTAGGATTGTCTTGGCAATGCGGGCTCTATTTTGGTTCCATATGAACTTTAAAGCAGTTTTTTCTAATTCTGTGAAGAAAGTCATTGGTAGCTTGATGGGGATGGCATTGAATCTATAAATAACCTTGGGCAGTATGGCCATTTTCACGATATTGATTCTTCCTACCCATGAGCATGGTATGTTCTTCCATTTGTTTGTGTCCTCTTTGATTTCACTGAGCAGTGGTTTGTAGTTCTCCTTGAAGAGGTCCTTTACATCTTGTGAGCTGGATTCCTAGGTATTTTATTCTCTTTGAAGCAATTGTGAATGGAAGTTCATTCCTGATTTGGCTCTCTGCTTGTCTGTTACTGGTGTATAAGAATGCTTGTGATTTTTGCACATTAATTTTGTATCCTGAGACTTTGCTGAAGTTGCTTATCAGCTTAAGGAGATTTTGGGCTGAGACGATGGGATTTTCTAAATATACAATCATGTCATCTGCAAACAGGGACAATTTGACTTCTTCTTTTCCTAACTGGATACCCTTGATTTCTTTCTCTTGCCTGATTGCCCTAGTCAGAACTTCCAACACGATGTTGAATAGGAGTGGTGAGAGAGGGCATCCCTGTCTTGTGCCAGTTTTCAAAGGGAATTTTTCCAGTTTTTGCCCATTCAGTATGATATTAGCTGTGGGTTTGTCATAAATAGCTCTTATTATTTTGAGGTACGTTCCATCAATACCGAATTTCTTGAGCGTTTTTAGCATAAAGGGCTGTTGAATTTTGTCAAAAGCCTTTTCTGCACCTATTGAGATAATCATGTGGTTCTTGTCTTTGGTTCTGTTTGTATGCTGGATTACGTTTATTGATTTGCGAATGTTGAACCAGCCTTGCATCCCAAGGATGAAGCCACTTGATCATGGTGGATAAGCTTTTTGATGTGCTGCTGAATCCGGTTTGCCAGTATTTTATTGAGAAAATTTGCATCGATGTTCATCAGGGATATTGGTCTAAAATTCTCTTTTTTGTTGTGTCTCTGCCAGGCTTTGGTATCGGGATGATGTTGGCCTCATAAAAAGAGTTAGGGAGGATTCCCTCTTTTTCTATTGATTGGAATAGTTTCAGAAGGAATGGTACCAGCTCCTCCTTGTACCTCTGGTAGAATTCAGCTGTGAATCCATCTGGTCCTGGACTTTTTTCTCAGCACCACATCGCACTTATTCCAAAATTGACCACATAATTGGAAGTAAAGCACTCCTCAGCAAATGTACAAGAACAGAATTATAATAAACTGTCTCTCAGACCACAGTGCAATCAAACTAGAACTCAGGACTAAGAAACTCAATCAAAACCGCTCAACTACATGGAAACTGAACAACCTGCTCCTGAATGACTACTGGGTACATAACGAATGAAAGCAGAAATAAGATGTTCTTTGAAACCAATGAGAACAAAGATACAACATACCAGAATCTCTGGGACACATTTAAAGCAGTGTGTAGAGGGAAATTTATAGCACTAAATGCCCACAAGAGAAAGCAGGAGAGATCTAAAATTGACACTCTAACATCACAATTAAAGAAGTAGAGAGGCAAGAGCAAACACATTCAAAAGCTAGCAGAAGGCAAGAAATCACTAAGATCAGAGCAGAACTGAAGGAGATAGAGACACAAAAACCCTCCAAAAAATCAATGAATCAGGAGTTGATTTTTTGAAAAGATCAACAAAATTGACAGACCGCTAGCTAGACTAATAAAGAAGAAAAGAGAGAGAATCAAATAGACGCAATAAAAATGATAAAGGGGATATCACCACTGACCCCACAGAAATACAAACAACCATCAGAGAATACTATAAATGCCTCTATCCAAATCAACTAGAAAATCTAGAAGAAATGGATAATTTCCTGGACACTTACACTCCCAAGACTAAACCAGGAAGAAGTTGAATCCCTGAATAGACCAATAGCAGGCTCTGAAATTGAGGCAACAATTAATAGCCTACCCACCAAAAAAAATTAGAACATTTCTTTGATATAGTTCTATGTATCTGCTGAAAAATACTTAGGATAATTATAAACAGGGGAAGGTAAGGGGAGTAATGTTTTTGCATTAACTAAAAGTGTTAAAATGGTGACATCGGTAGACTGTGATAGTTATGAATATATCATATAGCACCTAGGAAACTACTAAGGAAGGTTATGCAAAGACATAAACTAAAACACCATAGATAAACCAAAATAGAAATAGTACAATTTTGTAAAATGTTAGTACAATATGACAATCAAGATACTGTTGTTTCTGTAATCATGATATAGGATATTTCCATCCACACAAAGATCTCTCATGGCCTTTTAAAGCCAAACTCACTTTCCTCCTGCCTTTCTCTCCTTAATTCTCAGCACCCAGTAATTCTACAGTATTGTCCAGTTCTACAGTATTGCCATTTCAAGGACATTATGTAAATGTGTACTAAAATACCCAGGATTCATCTGTATTCCCTCTTACAACTACATGATTATAATTATCTCAAAATACAATGTTCAATTAAAATAAAAAAGAATAAATCTATCAACCACAGCAACCTATAAGCACCTTTAGTGAGATGAACAAATGTACCTGTTACATTCATTAAAATGGTTCGTACCATTTTTTTTTTTTTTTCTTGTTTTGAGATGGAGTCTCTCTCTGTCTCCAGGCTGGAGTACCGTGGTGTGAAAACTCAGCTCACTACAACCTCTGACTTCCTCATTTAAGCGATTCTCCTGCCTCAGCCTCCAGAATAGCTGGGACTACAGGCATGTCTCATCACACCCAGCTAATTTCTTTATTTTAGTAGAGATAGGGTTTCACTATGTTGGCCAGTAGGGTATCAATCTTCTGACCTTGTGATCCACCCACCTTGGCCTCCCAAAGTGCTGGGATTACAGGCACGAGCCACCCCACTCAGCATACCATTTTTTTTTTAAACTGTAAGAGGTGATGACAATTTGACCAGTAATTTGAAAGATTTTTCTTAACTGTATTTTCCATATTTTGAATGGTGACATTCAAAACTAGAAAAATTATACCCCAGTACATTGAGTAGGTCCAGGCTTATAAGGTAGTGTAATTATTTAGTGTAGCTAAGCTAGTGATACACTAATAAACTGGTCAACAATGATGTACATTGGTCCACAGTTAACAAACAGAGAGCAGCCACCCTTATTGTTTGTTAAGCACCTGCCAGAGGAAGGGCTCATGCATGTTAGTACTGCCATTTGTAAGTTCCTGCTTTATTAAGGCAATAGTTTATTAATGAGATGTGCAGCATCCTGAATGGAGACCTCACAGGAGGGGAGCTTCTTTCTATTTTATCTTGCTCATTAGTCACTGGTGAATGTGGAATACAGGGCCATACATGGTCTCACCTTGTTCTTAATGAAGACTAACCTGATCCCAATTCGTCCTTCATAGCAGGTTACTCTTTGCTCACGGTAGGATATAGCAGCACAGTCATTCCACACTTAGCCAGAAATACAAATGGACTTAGGAAGAGCTTCCACAATATAAGAGTATGTTGGAAATCAGTGAAGAAACATTCAAATTTGCTTAAAGCTCTTGTTTATAATGGAATGGGCTCCTTGGAGAGTGAAGAATGGGATTCATGTTTCATTGGTTTAAGCCTTTAAGAAACTTTACATTGAGCCCCTCTCCAGGTTTCCATGACCATCTGCAACTGTCTTTGTCTGGGATAAACCTGCATTTATGCTTTAAAGTGAATTAATTTCAAATTCCATCAATTCCTTGGTTTTCATCTCAGTCTATTCCAAATCTGCAGTGTCTCTGTGACTGCTGCACATACTGGAATTTCAGGGTTGGCAAAGCCATTCCAGGTCTCTCATTTCCCATTTACTCAACAACCTTCTGAACCTATCTGAAAAAGTAGCCTATCAGGGAAGCTTCAGCAGAAACAGACTTCAACTGAACCAAGTTCAATTGAAATTGTCACCTTTGCAGGTTCAGAGTAATCAAACGTTGGAATTTTATGTAGCTCGAACCAGCGGTTCTCAACCAGGGGTGACTTTGTTCTCCCTGGGGACATCTGGCTATTCTAGAGCCATTTTGGGTTATTACAGTGAGGATTTGTGGGGGTGGCACTGGCAGTTTTTGGATGGAGGCTAGGGATGCTGTTAAATATCTTGCAATGCAAGGGACAGTCCACACAACTAGGAATCATCCATCCCCAAATGTCACTGGTGCCAAGGTAGATGAACCATAGTTCTACCTAACATAGCACAGATTTAAGAATATTAGCTGTGCACAGTGGACATGCCTGTTATCCCAGCACTTTGGGAGGCCAAGGCGGCTGTATCACCAGATGTCAGGAGTTGGAGACCAACCTGACCAAAATAGTGAAATCCTTTCTCTACTAAAAATCCAAGTATTAGCGGGACGTGGTGGCATGTACCTGTAGTCTCAGCTACTCTGGAGACTGAGAGAGAAGAACTGCTTGAACCTGGGAGGTGGAGGTTGCAATGAGCAGAGATCACACTGCTGCACTCCAGCTCAGGCAACAGTGAGACTCAGTCTCAAAAAAAAAAAAAAAAAAAAAAAAAATTGGAGTTGAAGTTAAGTGCCTGAACTCAATGAGTTTACAACTGAATTTTTTGTTGCTTGGATATGTTAGCTACAGAGGTTACAATGATAACTTCCAAGTCAGGATTATGGGGAAATTAAGTAAGTAAATACATATCATGCCCTTTGAATAGCTTGAGGCTATTGATGTTGGTTGTTTTTATCTATAGAATTCTTTTGATATTAAAAATTGCAGCCAGGCAGGGTGGCTCACACCAGTAATCCCAGCAGTTTGGGAGGCCAAGTGGATCACAAGGTCAGGAGATCAAGACCTTCCTGGCTAACACAGTGAAACTCTGTCTCTACTAAAAATTCAAAAATCAGCTGGGCGTGGCAGCGGGCATCTGTATCCTACTCTCTTGGGAGGCTGAGGCAGGAGAATGACATGAACTCGGGAGGCAGAGCTTGCAGTGAGCTGATATCATGCCACTGCACTCCAGCCTGGGCCACAGAGCCAGACTCCATCTCAAAAAAAAAAAAAAAAAGAAAAGAGAAGAAAAGAAAATGATTGCAAGATCCATTCTGTGAGGAGGGAGCCATGAAAAGAAAAAAAAAAAAAAAAGTGTTTTAAAAATTGAAAATCCAAAACTCACAGAAAACGTATTGGAAATATCTAGATTGCTGGAGTTAATTTAAGATTCTGATTTCTGTCTTTGGGACCCCAATAGATTTCATCCTCTTTTTATGAACATATATGCATATTCCAAAAGTAAACAATTTTCAAAAGAAGTTCACAACAGGTAGAGCACCTTTTTACAAGTTTTATAGAGAAAACACTAGCTCACACAGGAAAACAATGGCTTTCCTTGGTGGTATTTACTCTTGCCCCAGAGAAAAGTCCGCTATATCACTGAAACCTACAAAGCCTGCACTCCACCAAAAGTGATACAACCAAGACTGAAGTAGCGCATTTTGTACACAGAGAAGGCCCTCACTGGCACGGTGCTCAAAATGTCACACAAATTATGCTTACACTTCTTTTTTTTTTTTTTTTTTGAGACGGAGTCTCGCTCTGTGGCCCAGGCTGGAGTGCAGTGGCCGGATCTCAGCTCACTGCAACCTCCGCCTCCCGGGTTTACGCCATTCTCCTGCCTCAGCCTCCCGAGTAGCTGGGACTACAGGTGCCGGCCACCTTGCCCGGCTAGTTTTTTGTATTTTTTTAGTAGAGACGGGGTTTCACCGTGTTAGCCAGGATGGTCTCGATCTCCTGACCTCGTGATCCACCCTTCTCGGCCTCCCAAAGTGCTGGGATTACACTCTTGAGCCACCGCGCCCGGCCAGTGTCACACAAATTATGCTTATACTTCTAAGAATGAGTCTTGAACACAGCGTGTAAATATTTGCTTGTCTCCCATTCCATGTGTCTCCCAGCAAGTCTGTGTGACTCCTCCAACCTAATTCCTTATGTCTGCCAAAGATAAGCCACAATCGAGAGGTTTTCTGCTCGATTTCAACATGCAGAAGTGAAAAAGATTTTGCAGCAATTGCTTGGATTAGAAACAAAGAAGACAGCTGATGAATAAACAGGTCAATTTTTCTCATTAAGGTGTAGGGAAAACAGTCTGCTGCATCTTGAAAGCCCTCCTCACCTTTGGCAGGCAAGGCAGAACAATCTTATCAGGTAAGGTCATTCCAGACAGCAGGTCTCCCATTCCTGCCTTGCTCTTCTTTAATCCACAGAGGCAGGTGGGATGAAACTCATGACTGTTTATCACCCAGACATCAGCGGCATCAAGGAAGGCTGCCAGCAGCCACAGGAGCCGCAATCTCAAATCCACAATTCAAAACACAAAAGCCTGGATTATGCATTGTCTTTCTTGTTTGCTTCTTGTTTGTGTCATCATGATTCCTCTGCTCACTGGTGTTTCGAGTTCATTTTTCATTTTTTTCCGTGGTTCGAAGCTTCACTGTATCTGACAAATAGCAAAGGTACATTATAATTGCAGCATCTTCATGTTGCTTAGAGAGATGCTTTATAGCACAATGGAAAGCTCATCAAGTCTGTTGGACTGGCTTGTGGTGAGCTTAGAGCCTGAGCTCTCAGCCACACTTAAATAAATAGCAATTTTGATGGCAAGAAAATATTAATATAAAGAAACTCTTTCCAATCGTGTGCTGGGGTCTGTTTGCACCGTGAGTTCTGAACAACCTAAATGGGGGATAAATTGCAAGCAGTCTGTTATGCAGATGGTCTGCAGAGCCCTACAGTCTGTTTCAGTCATGACAAGCTTCAAGGACAGGTGACTAGGGTGACTTAAATGAACTCCTTCCCATAATGGGGTTCCACTTTCGTTTCATCTGTGGCCCCATTTAGAGCCTTTCTCTCTACAAAAAGGAGCTCTCTCCCATTACAGAAAATGAAAAACTCAAACACATTCTGTGTTTCCTTCTGCTCTTGACTTCCTACCATATAATCTTCTTGGAGAGGAAGGAGTTATTTAGTCCAGGGGTGGGTGCACTGCATTGTGCTGGCCAAATCAGCCCACACACATTCATTTGCATCCTTGTCTGTGGCTGCTTTTCTTCTACAATGGCAAAGTTGAGTGGATGCAACAGAGATGCTGTGGCCTGAAAAGCTGAACCCATTTACTACCTGACTTTTTGCAGAAATATTTTGCTCGCCGTTGTTTCAGAGTTAAGAAACCACAGACCAACAGGGGTCACGTATTTGCCAAAATCATGCAGGCAGATGATGATAGAGCCAGAAGCCCTGTTGTTTTTCCTTTCTTTAGTGCTTTGTGAGAGAATCATGACCTGCCATCTAGGAATCTTCAGAAAGTCAGCATATATCACACAGCCACATATTCTCTAATGCAAGCTAATCTTTAAAAAACATATCTGTCTGATGATAGGCAAGTAAGAAGGAGATACACAGGACTGCTAACTTTTGGCTGGGGTTGTTTCTCCCAAAGTGTTTCCCACCACCAATTCATCCACATGGTGCCCATCTGTAAATCATTCAGAACCTGACCAATGGATATGCAATGCTGGGCTGCCTGGTGAATTGAAGAGAAGACCCATCTGAAAGCAAATATATCTCATTATGTCTCAAATGATGAGAAGAAGATGAGGACACCCTATTATCTCATGATGGAAACTTTTCTTGACAGAAGAAGAAGTCAACCTCCCCGCTTCTAATCCAACTCAGTCGTAAAAACGCTAAATCATTCCAAAAAGGTTGTTGCTTCACTCTCTGAAACTCTTCGTCTGAGTTCTATGCAAACTCCTCAGTCAGGAATGCAAAATCTGCCCTCGTTCAAGTTCATTCCTATCTGCCTATTCCTCCACCCCCCTCCCCCCCACACACACACATCCCAGGCTCAGAGCCCAGGGAATTGCACAGTCACAGGAACTGCACAGAGAGATGACCCCATGGAAAGAAATCTGCAACCTAGAAGTCTTGTTCTGCTCCAGAAACCATTTAATGGATCTGCTTCAACACCTACTGCACGTCCATGGCCTTCTGACCAGCTTTTCTTTTCTTTTTTTTCCTTGTCTGTATTTCTCTGAAAGTCCGATAATGCATACTGAAATTTGTTTTTCTGGAAATGGCTGGAAATATGAACATAATTTTTAAACTGTGCAATTTATTCAAAAACTTAGGTGGATGGAGACCTCAGAGGTGAAAGATGAGTATAGTTTTAGTGTTGAGATGATGAAGAATGATTTTCTCTGTTCTGTGTCTCAACTGTAATATGAATTTATAGATGAGATGCTGGCTCTGCTTATAGCCCCTTAAACCAAAGGTACCCTTAGCTTTCACGGAACTTCTTTGGACATACAGATAACACTCTATGAATACTCTTGACAGTAAATATTTCCACACATCTCTGAATATTTCCCTTAAATTCAGCATCATTATTACCAAAGTATAGAGTTTACACATTTTTATCTTTAAGGTGTTTTGAGCACTTCATTGGGCCTAAGATATTTCTGTCGATGGAAAACTAATACTTTCATTCATCACAAACAAGAAAAGCAATACGAATTACTGGCTATTTTTCTTTTATTGCAAATATTGCTGGATTACCTGTTCATTCTGGGTTAATTTGCCTCTCAAACCAGAAGAAAGAGACAATGTGTATTTCCAGTCTCACTGGTTCCTTACTACTTATGATGCTTTGCCCAGTTTTTAAATTTATCAGTCCTTGTTTCTTTACCTATACTTAAAGGGTAAAACTACCCTACCTACTTCGTGGTATAGAAAATAATGATAGAGGCCGGGCGCGGTGGCTCAAGAGTGTAATCCCAGCACTTTGGGAGGCCAAGACGGGCGGATCATGAGGTCAGGAGATCGAGACCCTCCTGGCTAATACGGTGAAACCCCGTCTCTACTAAAAAATACAAAAAAACTAGCCGGGCGAGGTGGCGGGCGCCTGTAGCCCCAGCTACTCGGGAGGCTGAGGCAGGAGAATGGCTTAAACCTGGGAGGCGGAGCTTGCAGTGAGCTGAGATCCGGCCACTGCACTCCAGCCTGGACGACAGAGCGAGACTCCGTCTCAAAAAAAAAAAAAAAAAGAAAATAATGATAGAACTTGTCCAGAAAGCCCTTTATAACTGCTGAGCACAATACAACATGTGAGGTACTCTTATGATTATACTCAGTGCTTTGAAAATTTCACACCCAGAGGACTTCCACAATGGAAGTATCCTCATTTTCTTTGAGCCAAGATTTTCATCAGCCTGACCTAAGCTGTATTCTGAATTTGTAAGGGATCCGCAGAAGCTTTAATATTCACATGTGCGTATTTTGAAACTACATGAATGTACTACTTACATTTCTGGGAGTTGGTTCACCTTAGGTAGAATTTTTAAATAGCATATTTCTGGCTTATCTTCTATTTCCTCCCTGCTTTTTTTTTTTTTTTTTTTTTGCCATTTGCCAGTATCATTGCATCCATCTTTATGGAGCTTGCCTCAACTCCTTTTTGGGGTAAAGGCAATAGAGAAACAGAAAAACAAGTGAACAAGCAACAAGCAGATAGATACAGATAGATAGATACACTGTAAGGTCTATTTGATACTTTTTCTTCCTTTCTGAACCTTTACAGCACGGTCCTATATTTAAATGGAAACTATACCACCTACACAGAAATGGGTAATGCTATCCATTTTCACCAGTTGAGTGTAAAAAGCCTCAGATTAGGCCGGGCGCGGTGGCTCAAGCCTGTAATCCCAGCACTTTGGGAGGCTGAGATGGGTGGATCACGAGGTCAGGAGATCGAGATCATCCTGGCTAACACGGTGAAACCCCGTCTCTACTAAAAAATACAAAAAAAAAAAAACTAGCCGGGCGAGGTGGTGGGCGCCTGTAGTCCCAGCTACTTGGGAGGCTGAGGCAGGAGAATGGCCTAAATCCAGGAGGCGGAGCTTGCAGTGAGCTGAGATCTGGCCACTGCACTCCAGCCTGGGCGACAGAGCGAGACTCCGTCTCAAAAAAAAAAAAAAAAAAGCCTCAGATTTCTGTCTAAATTATGAAAATTTATAGACTTTGAGAGCTGTAAATGAACAATAGTCTACTACAGTGCTTTAATAGCTTCAAAAGATACCTGTCCTCCCACCCCTCAATACACACCCATGCTACAAGTACTCTTTCTTCCAATAAGGATGAATTTAATGTTATAGGAGTTATTAAGAAATTATTTTAGGCAGATAGAGAGGAAAAGGGGTCCTTGGGAACTTCTCATTTCTTTAAAAGCAGCTCCAGAAACATTGTCTAGTAGAAAGCCCCAGCTGTTAAAGCCTGCAGGCAAGCTTTGATATGCAAATTCTGGCCATTAGAAACTAAGTCCATCCAAGTGGTGATGATTCTTATGATCTTTACCATGCCACCACATGTGCCTGGCAACTTAGCCTTTCCCACATATTCCCAGGTGCATAGACCATCATTGTGCCCTGCATTTACATATTAAAAAGCTAGGGTGGACGGGCCATTTTTTTCTCTGGCTACATGAATGACATGTCTGGTCAAACCATATAAGCAGCCACATTCTGCTCCCCCACCCCCTGCCCACAACACAGGGTTTCTCTTTGTTGGAATCCCCCTTCCCTCTGTCTCTGTATGGGGCAGCTCTTTTCTTCTTCCTTCCTTCTTTCTTGCCTATTAAATTTTCACTCCTTAAAACCACTCCACGTGTCCATGTTGTTAATCCTATCCACATGAGACAAAGAACCGTGGTGTTTCTCCAGTCATTGGAGCCTGATCAATAAGAGAAGCTGTTGGTATGTTTTAATTAGGGAAAATGAGAAGAGGGCTGTGGAAACAACTTGACAGACCGCTCATCAGAGTAGAAGGAAGCTTTTGTGTCTTTTCATAGTCACACTGGCTGGGCCACTTATGCCCCTGAAATAGTTTCTCTTCAAAGTTTCAAAGGTAAGATTTGCTAAGCAGACAGTCCTGAAGAGAAGACTTGGAAACATCCTCTATCCGGAACAGGATCTACCCCCTTTTTGATAAAGAATAGAGTATCTATATATCCCCAACAAGAAACCAAGTTGAAAAGCCAGGATGACCACATTTGCAAATCTATTTGCAACCTTGGGCCAAGCTCCCAAGGCCAGCTACCTGAGCACTGCTGCTTTGCCCTTTTTGATTTCCAGGGAATTAACACAATCCAAGTTCAGCTGCACGTCATCTGCAGCCTGGGAGAAACATGGTGATGTGGGGCTCCCTGCAACAGACATGATGTGTGATTCAGCCCCTTTTGATGCAGTGCTTGAAGAAATGTCAGGGAGCAGAGGGTGAATAATCATTTGCATTCAGTGTGCCACAGGCAGCTCTCCAAGAGGGAGCCCACAGTAGTCAAGGCTAACGAGGAGGCCGGGGACTCCTGTTTAGTTTTGAGCTCAGCATGGGGAAAGAAAGAGAGAGAGAGAGAGAGAGGAAGGGAGAGCATTTCCAACAGAGTGGACAAATGCAGGGTTAAATGAAAATAGCAGTATCCTTGGAAGAATGGGGACAGCACACTGACTGGAGCCTTTATTTTATGTTAATCACTCTTGTAGTTGCTGCAGCCTGAGAAAGACACATTTGTTATGCAGAGAGTTGTCGAGGCTGATCAAGAATGCAGGAGTGTGATCACAAATGAATTAGCTCTGTGGATACGAAATGGGAAAACCAGTTCAAATTACAGCATGACACACTAGCTCCAGTAAGGGAGGAGACCACCCCTCATACTGTCTTATGCCCAATTTCTGCCTCCAAAGATAGAAGAAGCAGAAACTAAAAGACAGACATGAAATCCATAGGCAGACAACCCGGCACCACACGCTGGGCCTGGTAGCTAAAGATCAACCCCTGACCTAATTGGTTATGTTATCCATAGATTTCGGACATTGTATGGAAAAGCACTGTGAAAATCCCTGTCCTGTTCTGTTCCGTGTTGATTACCAGTGCATGCAGCCCCCAGTCACATATTCCCTGCTTGTTCAATCCATCACGACCCTCTCACGTGGACCCCCTTATAGTTGTAAGCCCTTAAGAAAGAAAGGAATTGCTCACCCAGGGAGCTCGGTTTTTTGAGACATGAGTCTTGTTGATGCTCCCGGCAGAATAAAGCCCTTCCTTCTTTAACTTGGTGACTGAGGGGTTTTGTCTGTGGCTTGTGTTCTTAATTTATTGGTTCCCTGACTGGAAACAAGGTGATTAACAAATGGTTGAGGCAGCCCCTGAGGTGACTTAGGCCTGCCCTGTGGAGCATCCCTGCGGGGGACTCTGGCCAGCTTGAGCAACTTGGATCCTAAGAGTGCTCTCCGGTAGGAAATTATCCTGGGGGAATACCTCACCAGAGCAGCACGTGGCAGGACCCTGTGAAGGATCAATGCATTAGATAAACACTGGGAAGGAACTGGTACTTGGTGTTTGGATGAACAGAGGCAAGATGGTGCACTTCCGGGTTCTTCTTCACCAACTTTTCCCGCGCACGGGAAAATGCAGCCAGCGCCCAGGGAGAGTGCAGACCAACCGGGCATGCGCCAGGTGACGTCAATCCGAAGAGACCAAGATTTACCTGGTCGCACCTGCGGAATACTCCCTGACCCGCCCGTGCCCCACCTATTGCCCTCCCACTCCTAGAAAAGCTGCTCTGGACGGACGGCACCGTGGCCTTCCTCAGTCCTCCACTCGTGTGGGGATGTCCGGACTGCAGGAACTCCGTCCGAGAGCCCCACGGGGGAACTCTGTTGGCCTTCTTTGCCGCAGGCTGACAGACTTCTTCCCCACACCTTAGGTGACCAAAATAAACTTGCAGTTTTGCTCCTACACTTGCCTACTCACTGGTTCTTTTGTGCCCGCTCTGGTGGTCTTAGAAAAACAAATCACTTGGAGTCCAGATGTCTGAAACTTGGTAAGACTGGTCTTTGGAACTTGCCCACTCCATTTGAGTAGAAGTGTTGCCTGATCACCCATGACATGTCTATACCAGTACTTTGCTTTTTCTTTTTCACTTGGCTTGGTTTTCCCTTGATACTTTGGTTTTGACCAGGCTTGGATCTCTTGATACTCTGATTTTGGTTTGATTCTGGCTTGTTGTAAACTATAAAAATGTGTGTGTGCTCTCTTTACCCATTCTTCGTTTGGTGGTGTGCGTGTTTTTTGAATGGCTGTTTTGCCTTCAGGATTCATGGGTCAGGCAAAAAGTAAGCCTATCCCATAGGAACTATGATGAAAAATTTCAAAAAGGGATTTAAGGGAGACTGTGGAGTTACTATGACACCAGGAAAACTTAGAACTTTGTATGAGATAGACTGGCCAGCATTAGAAATGGGTTGGCCATCAGAAGGAAGCCTAGACATGTCCCTTGTCCTGAAGGTATGGCACAGGGTAACCTGTAAGACAGGGCACCCACATCAGTTCCCATATATACATTCTTAGTTACAACTGGTTTTAGATCCCCCATCATGGTTAAGAGGACAGGCAGCAGCAGTACTAGCAGCAACAGGAGTTAGTTAAGGAAGGTTCTTGCTCCACCTGCTGAGGGAAGTCAGCACCAAAAGTCCTGTCCAACCCAACACCAGAAGAATCATGTCAGGAATTGGTACCAGTAGTGTCCTCTCCTTATCAAGAGGAAGGGCTCCCACTCCTGAGCCCACAGCACCTCCACCTCCACCAGATAGCCACACTCCTAGACCACCACAGTAGACAAAAGAGGAAGTGAAGCTGTGGGAGAATTCCTCCCTTGACAGCTTGTTTATGGCCCAAGACTGGAATCCGAATGCCCCTGCGAGAGCAGCAATATACTGAGGTAGATAAGGAGGGACACATGATGGAAAGGTGTGTCTTTGTGTATCAATCTTTCACTTCTGCTGACCTCCTTGATTGGAAGAATAATATTCCTTCTTACACTGAAAAGTCCCAAACATTAATTGACTTGCTGTAACTATTATACAGATTCATAATCCTACTTGGGCTGATTGCCACCAGCTGCTCATGTACCTCTTTAATACAGATGAAAGGCAAAGCTGCTCCAGGCAGCTACTACATGGCTAGAGGAGCACATCATAGTCTATTACCAAAACCCCGAAGAATATGTAAGAATTCAGCTGCCAGGAGCAGACCCCCAGTGGGACCCAAACAAGGGGCCAGACATGGAGAGGTTAAGACGGTACCATGAAGCATTGATAGAAGATCTACAGAAAGGGGCTCAAAGGCTACAAATGTATATAAGGTTTCTGAAGTCATCCAAGGAAAAGAAGAGAGTCCAGCACAATTCTGTAAAAGTCTGTGTGAAGCTTACTGTATGGACACTACTTTTGATCCAGATAGTCCTGAAAATCAGTGCATAATTAACATGGCCTTAGTTAGTCAAAGCATGGAAAATATCAGGAGAAAATTGCAGAAACAGGCTGGGTTTGTGGCTATGAATACTTCACAGTTACTGAAAATAGCTAATCAAGTGTTTGTGAACACAGATGCAATGAGCCACAGAGAAAGCTATATATGGAAGGCAAATGCCAGGCCAGGCAAAACTCTGACTTACTGGCCATGGCCATTAGGGGAATTCCCCCAAAAGGAGAGGGAAAGTGGGGTTCTGGGAAGAATACCCAGTCTAATTGCCTACGCTTGCAACATAACCAATGCGCCTATTGTAAGGAAATAGGACATTGGAAAAATAAGTGTCACCAACTGAAGGAAAAGCAAGGTGATTCAGAACAAAAGACCTCAGATACAGATGAGAGAGCTTTGTTTAATCTGGCTGAAGGGCTATTGGACTGAAGGGGACCGGGCTCGAGCACCCCTAAGGAGCCCACTGTCAAGATTACAATTGGGGACAAGAACATTAAGTTTCTGGTCGATACCGGTAGTGAACATTCAGTAGTGACCACACTGATCGCCCCCTTATCCACAAAAACCATTGATATAATCAGAACAATAGGAGTTTCCACTAAGCAGGCTTTCTGTCTACCATGGACCTGCTCAGTGGGGGGACATGAAATAGTTCGCCAGTTCTTGTACATGGCTGACTGTCCCTTGCTTTTGCTAGGAAGAGACTTGCTTAGCAAGCTGACAGCCACCATCTCCTTTACAAAACAGGGCTCTTTACAGCTAAAGTTACTGGGAACAGGAGTTATCATGGCACTTACAGTCCCCCAGAAAGAAGAATGGAGACTTTTCCTAACCAAGCCAGGCCAAGAGATAAAACCAGCTCTAGCTAAGCGATGACCCCAAGTACGAATGAAGGCCTCTAGGACTGGCAGTCAACTAAGCTGCCTTACTCATAGAAGTTAAGCCTAGGACCCAGTTAATTAGACAAAAGCACTATCTGGTTCTCAGAGAAGCTCTCAAAGGAATTCAGGTTCATCTCAGGTGTTTGAAAACCTATGGAATTATAGTTCCTTGCCAGTCTCCGTGGAACACCCCCCTCCTGCCTGTCCCTAAGCCAGGGACCAAGGACTACCAGCCAATAAAGGACTTGCACTTGGTCAATCAAGCTACAGTGACTCTGCACCCAACAATTCCTAACCCTTACATATTGTTAGGGCTCCTGCCAACTGAGGACAGTTGGTTTACCTGTCTGAACTTAAAAGATGCCTTCTTTAGCATCAGAATAGCTCCTGAAAGCCAGAAGCTGTTTGCCTTTCAGTGGGAAAATCCAGAGCCAGGTGTCAATACTCAGTACAGTTGGATCCGGTTCCCCAAGGGTCCAAGAACTCCCCTACTATCTTCAGGGAGGCCCTGGCTCAAGATCTCGAAAGGTTTCCTACTAAAGACCTAGGCTGTATCTTGCTTCTGTACGTAGACGACTTTCTGCTAAGACACTCCACGGCAGTCAAGTGCACAAATGGGACTGATGCCCAGCTTCTGCTCCTAGAGGACTGTGGGTATAAGGTGTCCTAGAAGAAAGCTCTGATCTGCAGACAACAGGTATGCTACGTAGGATTCACTGTTCTGAAAGGGGAGTACAACCTAGGGTCAGAAAGAAAGCAGGTCATCTTCGGCCTACCAGAACCTAAAACCAGAAGGCAAGTAAGGGAATTCCTAGGACCTGTGGGGTTTTGCAGATTATGGATTCCAAACTTTGCAGTATTAGCCAGTCTTTGTACATGGTTACAAACGGGGATGACCAGGAGCCTTTCCAATGGGGTCCTCTACAACAGCAAGCCTTTTGTAAGTTAAAAGAAAAACTTATGTCAGCCCCAGCCCTAGGATTACCAGATTTGACAAAGCCCTTTACACTCTACATGTCAGAAAGATAAAAAAATGGCAGTTGGAGTTTTAACCCAATGCCAGTTGCCTATCTCTCAAAATACCTAGACAGGATTTCCAAAGCCTGGCCCTCATGTCTAAGGGCCCTGGCAGCAATGGCCCTGTCAGCACATGAAGCAGAAAACCTAACCCTTGGGCAAAACCTAATATAAAGGTATACTGGGTAAAGCTTAATATACCTCCATGCTGTGGTAATCTTGATGAATACCAAAGGACATAATTGGCTAACAAATACTAGATTAACCAAGTACCAAAGCTTACTATGTGAAAATCTCCACATAATCACTGAAGTTTGCAACACCCTAAATCCTGCATGTCTGCTCCCGGTATCAGAGAGCCCAGTCGAGCATAACTGTGTAGAGATGTTGGACTCTGTCTATTCTAGCAGACTTGACCTTTGGGACCAGCCGTGGGCATCAGTACGCTGGGAGTTATACATGGATGGGAGCAGCTTCATCAACCCACAAGGAGAAAGATGTGCAGGATATGCGGTGGTAACTTTGGATGCTGTCAATGAAGCCAAACCGTTGGCACAAGGCACTTCAGCCCAGAAAGCTAAGCTCATTGCTTTAACTTGGGCTCTACTACTCAGTGAAGGTAAGACTGTAAGCATCTACAATGACTCTTGATATGCCTTTCTAACCCTCCAAGTACATGGAGCATTATATAAGGAAAAGGGTCTGTTAAACTCTGGGGGAAAGGACATAAAATATCAACAATTCTACAATTATTAGAGGCAGTGTGGGAACCTCAGAGGGTGACAGTCATGTATGGCAGAGGACACCAGCAAGCCTCCATCTCAGTGGCCTTAGGAAAGTCTTGAGTTGATTCAGAAGCTGGAAAAGCAGCGTCTACCCCTTACCAGGTATCGGTAGTAATCCCCTTACTTCCTCAATCACTTGACCTGGTATGTACCTATTCTAAGGAAGAAAATACTTCTTCCACGCAGAAGGGGGACAAGTAATAAAAGGAGGATGGATTAAACTACCAGATGGGAGGTTAGCTGTGCCACAGTTGCTAGGAGCCACAATCATATTGTCCACACACGGAACCACTCATCTAGGATGATAGTCACTTGCAAAATTGTTAGGTCGGTACTTCTACATCTCACACTTGCCAGCCCTTACCAAAGCAGTAGCACAACGGTGCGTTACTTGCTGACAGTATAATGCGAGGCAAGACCCCACTGTTCTATCAAGCATATAAGCCTATGGAGTGGCTTCTTTTGAGGATCTTCAGGTGGATTTCACAGAAATGCTGAAATGTGGAGGTAACAAGTATTTTCTCGTTCTTACTCTGTGTATATTTACTCTGGGGGGGGAGGCTTATCCAACATGAACTGAAAGGCCTACGAGGTAACTGGTGTTGCTTCTCTGAGATCTTATTCCTAGGTTTGCAATGCTCTTACGAATTGGCTCAGATAACAGGCCGGCGTTTGTGGCTAACTTGGTACAGAACACATCAAAGGCATTAGGAAGCACTTGGAAGCTACATGCCACCTACCAAACTCAGAGTTCCAGAAAGATGGAGCAAACGAATCAGACTATCAAAAATAGTTTAGGGAAAATATGTCAGGAAGCAGAATTAAAGTGGATACAGACCCTTCCTATGGTATTGTTTAAAATTAGATGCACCCCTTTAAGAAAACAGGATACTCCCCTTATGAAACCTGTATAATGGGCCACTCCTATACTATGGGGACTTCCAGGCACTCCCCAAGAGTTAGGTGAAATTGAGTTACAGTGACAGCTGCAGGCTTCAGGAAAAATTACACAGATGATTTCAACTTGGGTAAATGAGAGGTGTCCCATCAGCTTATTCTCCCCAGTTCACCCCTTCTCTCCAGGTGATCGTGTGTGGATCAAGGACTGGAACATAGCCCCTTTGCAGCCATGGTGAAAAGGACCTCAGACTGTCATCCTGACCACCCCCACGGCTGTAAAGTAGAAGGAATTTCAGCCTGGATCCATCACAGCTGGTGAAACCTGCAGCCTCCAAAACCTGGGAGGCAAAAACTGAGCCTGGACAACCACTGCAAAGTGACTCTGAGGAGGACAACAAGCCCTGCCCCAGTCACACCCAGAAGCTGACTGGTCTACACATAGCCAAAACATGAGGAAAATCATCATAGGACTCATTTTCCTTATAACTTGGACGGTACTTGTAAAAAAAACTTCCACTGATTTTTCCCACATGAAGGACTGCTCTCAGTGTATACACCAGGTTACCAAGGTAGGGCAACAAGTTAAAACAATCTTTCTGTTCTATAGTTACTGTGAATGTCCAGGAACATTAAAAGGAACCTGTTTATATAATGACACTCAGTACAAGGTATGCAGTCCAGGAAACGACAGGCCAGACATGTGCTATGACCACTCTGAGTCTCCCATGTCCACCGTTTTGGAAATAAGATTAAGACTGAAGATTGGTGGGGACTCATAAATGATACAAGTGAAGTATTAGCCAGAACAGAAGAAAAGGGGGTGCCCAAATGCATAATCTTGCAATGTGATGCCTGTGCTGTCATTAATAGCAATAAGTTAGGAAGGGGATGTGGCTCTTTTGATTGGGAAAAAGGCTATGTGACCAAAAATAAGTGCATTTGTCATGAATTAAGACTGTGTGGAAATGAATGTGGATACTGGTCTTGTGTCATTAGGGCCACTTCACTAAAAAATGAAAAGGATCCAGTCCACCTTCAGAAAGGAAAAAATGGCCCTTCTGGTACTAAGCGACAATGTAACCCCTTAGAACTAGTAACAGCCAATCTCCTTGATTCCTCACTGGAAAAAAGGGGAGTGTGTGACCTTAGGAATTGATGATGCTGGTCCAGATCCTCAAGTAAATATCTCAGTTCAAGGAGAAGTTTACAAACGCTCTCCTGAGCTAGTGTTTCAAACTTTCTATGATGAACTAAATGTGCCAGTACCAGAAATTCCAGGAAAAACAAGAAATTTGTTTTTGCAATTAGCCAAGCATGTAGCCCAGTCTCTCAATGTCACTTCCTATTATGTATGTGGAGGAACTGTAATGGGAGATCAATGGTCATGGGAAGCCCGAGAATTAGTGCCTACAGACCCAGTTCCTGATGAATTCCCAGCTCAAACGAAACACCCTGCTGATTTCTGGGTCCTAAAATCCTCAATTATTGGACAATATTGCATAGCTAAAGAAGGAAAAGAATTCATTCACCCTGTAGGGTGACTTAGTTGTCTGGGACAGAAACTGTATAATGGTACCACAAAAACAGTCACTTGGTGGCATTCAAATCACACAGAGAGGAATTAATTTAGTAAGTTCCCAAAGTTGCAAACCATGTGGACATACCCAGAGTCCCACAGGGACTGGACAGCCCCCGTTGGATTATACTGGATATGTAGGCATAGAGTGTAACCAAATTACCTGACCAGTGGGCAGGTAGTTGTGTTACTGGCACTATTAAACCATCTTTCTTCCTCCTGTCCATAAAAACAGATGAACTCCTGGACTTCCCTGTCTATGCTTCCATGAAAAGAGAAGCATAGCTATAGGAATTTGGAAAGATGATGAATGGCCCTGTGAAAGAATCATACAATATTATGAGTCTGCTATTTGGGCACAAGATGGCTCCTGGGGATACCAGACCCCCATTTACATGCTCACCCAAATCATACAGTTACAAGCTGTCTCAGAAATAATCACTCATAAAATCGGGAGAGCCTTGACTATTCTGGCCTGTCAAGAAACTCAGATAAGAAATGCTATCTATCAAAATAGAGGCTCTTGACTACTTGCTAGCAGCTGAAGGAGGGGACTGTGGGAAATTTAACCTTACTAATTGCTGTCTACACGTCGATGATCAAGAGCAAGTAGTCGAAGACATAGTTACAGATATGACAAAACTGGCACATGTGTCCCTGCAAGTGTGGCATGGATTTGATCCTGGGGCCATGTTTGGAAAATGGTTCCCAGTGCTAGGAGAATTTAAAACTCTTATAACAGGAGTTATAATTGTAATAGGAACCTGCTTACTGCTCCCTTGTTTGCTACCTGTACTTCTTCAAATGATAAAAAGTTTCATCTCTACCTTAGTTCACCAAAATGCTTTAGCACAAGTGTACTATACGGAATCACTATTGATCTGTCTTGCAAAAAGACATGAGTAGTGAGGATGAAAGTGTGAGTTCCCACTAATGAGTGAGGTTCTCAAAGGGGGAAGTAAGGGAGGAGACAACCTGTCATACTATCTTATGCCAATTTCTGCCTCTAAAGAAAGAAGAAGTAAAAACTAAAAGGCAGAAATGAAATCCATAGGCAGACAGCCTTGCACCACACCCTGGGCCTGTTAGCTAAAGATCAGCCTCTGACCTAATTGGTTATGTTATCTATAGATTTCAGACATTGTATGGAAAAGCACTGTGAAAATCCCTGTCCTGTTCTGTTCTGTTTTCATTACTGGTGCATGCAGCCCCCAGTCATGTACCTACTGCATATTCAATCAATCATGGCCCTCTCATGTCGACCCCCTTAGAGTTGTAAGCCTTTAAGAGGGATAGAAATTGCTCACCCAGAGAGTTTATTTTCTGAGATGTGAGTCTTGCCAATGCTCCTGGCCAAATAAAGCCCTTCCTTCTTTAACTTGGGGTCTGAGGGGTATTGGCTGCATTGCATCCTACTACACCAGGGGGATTAAAATATACTAGTCAAGGTGCAGTGGCTCATGCCTTTAATCCCAGCACTTTGGGAGGACCAGGCATGAGCATCGCTAGAGCCCAGGATTTCAAGACTAGCCTGGACAACATAGTGAGATCCAGCCTTCACAAAATAAAATAAAAGTAGCTGGGTGTGGTGGTATGCCTATAGTCTCAGCTTCTTGGGAGGTTGAAGCAGAAGATCACTGGAGCCCAGGATTTTGGGGTTTCAGTGAGCTATGTTCACACCACTGTACTCTATTCTGGGCAACAGACAGAGACCCTGTCTAAAAAAATTAAAAAATAAAACAAAGTCAAGTGAAAGAAAACTCTCCATTTTTAAGTTCTAAGCATGTTCTTGTATTTGTATTGGCCGTGCTGTTAAAAAGAAAATAGATAGACACATTCTTCTTTTCAAACCTCAAAAATATTAGATTCATTCTGTGAAGAAAAAAAATACTCAGTGTGTATATATGTGTATATATACATTAGAACATACATAGTCTTGATCAGCATCACATTAATGTATGAACACATATGTGTGTGAATGTGTGCATATGTGTGTGTATGTGTATACACACGCAAAGGATTGTTTGTGTGTTTGTGTGTGTGTATATATACATCTATTCAAAATCTGAATTATCTATTTATACTTTCCAAAGTCTATCAAACCACACCATGTCTACACTACTTAGGATATAATCTAGACTTACAACCTTCTTAAACTACAGAGTGTTTAAGTGATACATATATATTTAGATATAGATATAAAAGTTTCAGCAGTCCAGGCACTGTTTCACTAAAAATGGCTGCATGGATTCTCACCAAACAAAGAAGGCAGGGATAGGCTGGTCCAACACAGGTTTCATGCTTGGATGGAGGAGACAGACAATCATTCCTCAGAACAGCCAAAAGGTTGATTTGCAATTTAGTTGCTTTGCACCGGAATGAGTCCTCATCCCAGGCTTCAAGGCAGGTAGTAGCAGGAGCTCATGGGATAATGAAGGTGAATGAATTCCCCACTTATCTCATCTCTGGATGGGAGGCTGACTGGCCATACATATACACATGCACATGCACACACAATCACCACCAAGAATAACAACTGGTCAGACAGACAGTGGCTCACACCTATAATCCCAGCACTTTGGGAGGTCAAGACAGGTGGATCACTTAAGGCCAAGAGTTTGAGATAAGCCTAGCCAATATGGCAAAACCCTGTCTCTACTAAAAACACAGAAGTTAGCCAAGCGTGATGGCACACTCCTGTTTTCCTAGCTACTTGGGACGCTGAGGCAGGGGAATCACTTCGGCCTTGGAAGTGATGGTTGCAGTGAGACAAAATCATGCCACTGCACTCCAGCATGGGTGACAGAGCAACACTCTGTCTCAAAAGAAAGAAAGAAACAAACAATCAAAACAACAAAATTGCAAGTAAAAGAGAGGACAGCATTCTAATATTCCTATTAGGATGGAATACTGTTCATTTGTCAAGCTGCACACCTACACATACAACAACAATAGTAACAGCAACAGCAATCACATATCACACTAGCAATCACATATCATATATCATGGCATGACTTACTGGTGAGAAATATTTATTCATCAAACTTTTATGAATCTGATATTCTAATACATTCAGGTAATACAAATTTGGTTCATTCTCAAGGGATACACATCTAGGAGGCCATGGGTCACCCATTACAGCACTCTTATTTTATGTTCATTCTGATATGATGAATCTGTGCCATGTGATGATCTGTTGGGATAAAGTTACCTGCAACATTTCCAAAATGCTTTTTTCTTCCCCATTTTGAACCCAGAGATGAAAGTAATTCATGAACAAACAAGGAACAGGTAAGTTCCTGCCTCTCAGAATCCTCTGGAGAAGCAAAGGTATGTTTTTGAGCCACCTACATCTGAAATCCTGATTGGTTTTGATTTTGTTTTCAGAATAGAAACTGCATGTTCTGCTCCACCCCAAACTCTCTTTCTGGGGAAGGAGTTTACTGAGACTCAGTAAATCCTTTGCCTCCTTTGTAAAGTTCCAGGGGAAATAATTCCATTAGGGAAGTGGTTCTCAGAGAGGGGATACTTAGCAATGCCTGGGAATACTTTAGGACTTTCAAAATTGTTGGATTATTGGAGGATGATTCTGGCATCTGGTATGTAGAAGCCAGGGATGCTGCTAAATATCTTACAATGCACATGACAGAGAATTATGCAGCCTAATGTATTACTAACGCCAAGGCTGAGAAACTCCGTTCTTTTGGTGGTCATATACCTGAGTAGGTTGGGTCATACCTGACACAGTGTTGCCTGAATTTAGCAAACCTGGTGAAGAGAAATGCTTACCAGAGTTGTCTTCTCAAGAGAAGCTTTCTCTGAATTACCCATATGAATATTTAAGGGCCTATAAAACTGCATCGTGTCTACACTGCCTGAGACATAACAGGCTCAAGGGCTTAAACCACAGAGTACTATCAATGTGGACATAACTCCTGGGGAACATGGATAGTGTTGGGTGCTCCTAGGTCCATGCCAGGCTGGGAAATTCTAGGACTTAAGTACTTGTTTCTCCTTTTTCTTTTCTAAATACAAACCTTGCTTGTGAATAGTACAGCTCCATCCCTCATACATTTTAAAATACATCTAATGGCCATGTGCAGTGGCTCGTACCTGTAATCCCAGCAGTTTGGGAGGCAGAGGTGGGCACATCACCTGAGATCAAGAGTTAAAGACCAGCCTGGCCAACATGGTGAAACTGCATCTCTACTAAAAATACAGAAATTATCCAGGCATTGTGGTGGGCACCTGTAATTTCAGCTACTTGGGAGACTGAGGCAGGAGAATTGCTTGAAGCCTGGAGATGGAGGTTGCAGCAAGTTGAGATTTTGCCACTGCACTACAGCCTGGGTGACAGATCAAGACTCTACCTCAAAATAAATAAAATAACAACAATAAGATGCGATGAGATGCGATGAGATGAAATGCGACACGATGGGATGGGATGGGCTGGGATGGGAAAAGTTAAGTTGATGAGATGAGATGAGATTAGACAACAGAAGATGAGATAAGATGCACATCTACAGTTCTGGCAAAAGCAAATCAGTCTGTCCCTCCTCAGAAACCAGAGTCCAAGTTATTTATTGTGAGCAAAACTTGAATCATGTTTCCCTAATAGGCTTAAAAAATGGTATCTTCCACACCACAGAATGTCATGCTGTGGTATGTAAGTGGCCAGGTTGTGTACAGAGGTCTCCTATTGCATTAGATGAAGAAGAAGAGTCAGCAGGCAGATTTCAAGCCTCTGTGAAGTCAGCAAATTCAGAGAAAGTTATACATGGGTCCAAGACATTTTGGTGAGACAGAAAAAAATAACAAGGAGGGGGAAAATAATGTGTACATTCATAAGACCAACAGAGTAGGATTGGCCAAGCACATGCTTAGAGTTACAGCAAGGGAACAGAGGATCCTACTGAAGCTGAAACATATGTACCCCTCACTCAAGTCCCCAGGCAGCAGAATGCCTTCACCAATTCATGCTAATTCTACTTTTTTATTGAGAGAGGTTTAAGGACACATTTCCACAAAATATGGAACCTTGGCATTTGGGAAAATAGCAGAAGCCAGCCACAGCTACCTGGAAAAACTTACCCTGCCCCTCCTCAAAAGTTGCCTGAAGTGGACTATAAAACCTGGCTGACCTTCCTCTGAAAGGAAGTCATGACTCATTCCAAAGGGGACCTCCCTATACCCAGAGTAAAGAAATGTCCTCTCTGAAGACATAGGGGCAACAAGAAGAATCTGAACAAACAGGCCTTGCTGCATTTCCTCCTGGTTTATTTCCATTACAGCCCACCACATTTTGTCCAATTATACTTCTACACAACTGTTACCTCTTATCAAGCCCAACCATTAAAATGGACAGTTTCCCTGTTACTTTGGGGCTTCATTTTTGAAGGTTCTCATGTCATGTAAAACTTAGAGGAAATGTATCTGTCTGATTTTTTTTCTTGCTAATCTGATTTTTGTTATAAGTGTCTCAGTCATGAACCTTGCGATAGGTGAAAAGTATTTTCTTTCTTACTCATGCAGATGCAAATATAGAACTTAGACTGCACCTGGCTAATTTGGCATTGCCAGTAGTAACAGTCTGGAGAGAACGTTGATGGGCATAGGCCATTTGACAGGAAAGAAACTGTCTTAGTCTGTTCATGCTGCTATCGCCCTCATTCTGGACAGAGTAACTTATAAAGAATAGTCCTAGTCTGTTCATGCTGCTATCGCCCTCATTCTGGACAGAGTAACTTATAAAGAATCTATTCTGTCCAGAATGAGGGCGATAGCAGCATGAACAGACTAAGACAGTTTCTTTTGACACATGCACACGTATGTTTATTGCGGCACTATTCACAATAGCAAAGACTTGGAATCAACCCAAATGTCCATCAGTGACAGACTGGATTAAGAAAATGTGGCACATATACACCATGGAATACTATGCAGCCATAAAAAAGGATGAATTTGTGTCCTTTGTAGGGACATGGATGAAGCTGGAAACCATCATTCTCAGCAAACTATCACAAGAACAGAAAACCAAACACCGCATGTTCTCAGTCATAGGTGGGAACTGAACAATGAGATCACTTGGACTCGGGAAGGGGAACATCACACACTGGGGCCTATCAAGGGGAGGGAGGGGGAGGGAGGAGAAGGGAGGGATTGCATTGGGGAGTTATACATGATATAAACGTCATGCACATGTACCCTAGAACTTAAAGTATAAAAAAAAAAAAAAAAAAAAAAAGAATAGAAATTTATTGCTCACAATTCTGGAATCTGGAAGACTAAGATTAAGTAGCCAGCCGACTTGGTGTCTGGTGAGGGCTGCTCTCTGCTCCCTGACTGGTGCCCTGTAGCTGCCTCTTCCAGAATAGCAAATTATTAGGTTGGTGCAAAATTAATTGCAGTTTCTATTACTGAAAGTAGTGGCAGCTGGGTGCGGTGGCTCATGCCTGTAATCCTAGCACTTTGGGAGGCCGAGACGGGTGGATCATGAGGTCAGGAGTTCGAGACCACTCTGGCTAATACGGTGAAACCCTGTTTCTATTAAAACTACAAAAAATTAGCTGGGTGTGGTGGCAGGCACCTGTAGTCCCAGCTACTGGGAGGCTGAGGCAGGAGAATGGCATAAACCTGGGAGGCAGAGCTTGCAGTGAGGTGAGATCGCACCACTGTACTAGGCCACAAAGTGAGATTCCATCTCAAAAAGAAAAAAAAAAAAAATGAAGGTAGTGGCAAAAACCACAATTACTTTTGCACCAACCTAGTATGTCCTCACATTGTAGACTGGGTTGAAAGGGAGAAAAGGATAAGCTTGCTCTTTCAAGTCCTAATCCCCTCCATGAGGATGAAGCTCACATGACCTATCACTTCCTAATCACTGTGTTGCCCAGGCTAGTCTCAAACTCCTGGCCTCAAGTGATCCTTTTGTCTTGACATCTCAAACTGCTGGGATTACAGGCACCAGCCACCATGTCCCACCTTAAGCCTTTCAAGTATTTGAAAACAGCTACCACATTGTATTAATTATCTGTCACTAACCAATTATCAAACTATCTCCAAGTTTGTGACTCAAAACAAAAAGCATTCACTGAGGCCGGGCGCGGTGGCTCAAGCCTGTAATCCCAGCACTTTGGGAGGCCGAGACGGGCGGATCACGAGGTCAGGAGATCGAGACCATCCTGGCTAACATGGTGAAACCCCGTCTCTACTAAAAATACAAAAAACTAGCCGGGCGAGGTGGCGGGCGCCTGTAGTCCCAGCTACTTGGGAGGCTGAGGCAGGAGAATGGCGTGAACCCGGGAGGCGGAGCTTGCAGTGAGCCGAGATTGCGCCACTGCACTCCAGCCTGGGCGACAGAGCGAGACTCCACCTCAAAAAAAAAAAAAAAAAAAAAAAAGCATTCACTGAGATTTCTGAAAATTTTTAGGCTACAATATTCTGGTCAATGGGAAAGAATCACTACGTCCTGCACACACACAAGTGCAAATGAATCCTCAAAAGCATCAATTTCAGCAGGCAGGGATGATTGGATACATTTTTGAAGACCACCTACCACATATATGGCTCTGAGTTTTCTCTTCTCCAGGTCCAAACTTTTCTTAATTATCTCTCCAACAGGAAACTCAGGTCTGCATTTCTTTATACTTTGTACTAGCCCTTACTTGGACTTAGACATTTAACCATGGCTCTTCTCATATCTCATTCAAAAATAAAACAAAGAGGAGTGATCTTATGTCTTTTCATTTCCTCCAAGTCCCTGATTTTTGTTTTCTTTTAGAAAACGTTACTGGAATCTTCCCCAAAAATTTAGGATATTTTTTACATAAGTCCACAAGCAGCAACTTACATAAGCAGCTGCCTGTATAAGCGTGTGTCACGATTTCCACCCTCCAACTACTTTCTTCTCTTGTTTATGCTAGATGTCTCAGAACACACATTCTGTATGAAGTCTCATTGCTCAAGCTGGGAAAGCTTTTTTGTCCAAAATCCTTGATGTTTAAACTCACACAGAAAGTCACAGTAGCACACACATGCCCTCAGCAGTATCCTTTATGTTATTTTGAGCTCTTGTCCCAAATCTCAGCAGTTTGAACTGCATATACTGAGCAACTCTCAGCAGAACTCAGGAAAGTCTATAGAGATGATCTTACATTTAGATTTGGCTAGAGGGTTTTATTTTTAGTTTTATTGGTCTGTTTTGTGTCACAGAAGGGCTGCCATTTTAATAGTCTTGCCAAACATTTCGTTCAAGGTTTAATAAGGGGATACACCTGCCAGCCATAGCTTCCCAACTTAAAGTAAATGAATTTGTAAAGATGTATATTTATGACTGCACAAATTCTAAAGCTAATAGGACAAATAAACTCTCTAAATTTCCAGTTTTTTTCCATATGAGATTTCATGTATTCAAAATGTACACCAAGTCAGCCAATCCTCCTTCTTTCCTCAGAATGGAAATACAAATCATTGTCATTGATATCTTTATTGGAAATCCATACTGGACTTACCTTTGGTGTCTATGTAGTGAATGCATTTGGGAATAAGCTCAGAACACAGCTAGAATTTATAATCAAGTAAATCCAGGCTGGCTTGTTTCCTTTGGCTTCTATCACCTGCCACAGGTAAAATGTAATATCCCTGTAGCTGGGTGAAAACATCACATGTTTCGGATTTACACAGATTTCAGTAATTTGAGTATACAGCTGAATTAAACCACTTCAGAAGTGTGCATAAATCATTGATTCTTTCTAAGCCTTCTTTCCCATGATTCAACAAATTTTAGTACTAGGAATATTAAAGATGATGATATTCAAAATGTTGAAGAAACAAAGAACGAAAGGCATGTAAAAGTTGCTCATTCTCTTCCTTCTTGCTGTTTCTAGAGCTCACTAGAAAATTCCTTCTAGAAAGACATCTTTCTTATTGGAAAAACTTGGAAAGAAGTACTGAGACTCCCAGAATTTTAATACTTCAGTGACACCACTTAAATATGGATAAAGAATGAAAATCCCAGCAATATGTTGAAAAGACTGGGGTGGGATTTGGGCATCATTATAGCATAAGCCAACAACACAAAGACTGGGTGCTCTGTTCAAGAGAAGAGAGTTCTGAAAATTGCTTTTCATGAAAGCTTTCTTCTTACAATTATTTGTCCCCTCACTGTGAGCCTTAGTAATATTTTACACATGCACACAAACAGAAGCACATGTACACACACTCCCTGTATTCTAAATTTTAGACGTACTATTCACTTAAGAAGATATGGTACAATTCCACACTGGCTAATTCCTGGATTCAATACTCATTTCTCCTTTGCAATGCAATACAAAATGGTCCTCGGAGATATGACACAGGCTCCTTTGGAGCACCATACATTGCAAAGATTTGAGCACTACTAAATAAAATTTGAAAGTTTCCCCCTTCATCTCCACAGAATGGGTGAGGCATTGGAAGAACAGATTCATTTAAAATCATATATGAAACATGTCTTCATGGATCCATCGTATGTTTCTTAAACTAGGTTTTCACTTGTAATCGTTTGTCTCCATTCATAATTGCAGGGATCTGACAGGGTACTTTGCAGTCTCTTCATTTTTATAAAAGAATTTTCCTTTCACCACTGATATTGAGCTGCAGATGAGACACATTTGAACTGCACACGAGGTGCAGTTTGCCCCATAGTGTCTTTACCACCTGCATAATATTTTGAGAGTGCAAGAGAGAACACACAGGGGATAATTTTATAATTGTATTTTGTATTTTTATTAGAAAATACATCATGTGCAGAAATATACAGATAATAATACAACAGACATCAACAAATCTACCATGCAGACATAAAATATATTATTTTTTGCCATAAATATTTATTTTTTCCTTTTTTTTTTTTTTGACTGGGAAGAGAAACCGGTTTAATTGGACTTACAGTTCCACATGGCTGGGGAGGCCTCAGAATCATGGCAGGAGGCGAAAGGCACTTCTTACATGGTGGCAGCAAGAGAAAATGAGGAGAAAGTGAAAGCAGAAACCCCTGATAAACCCATCAGATCTCATGAGACTTATTCACTGTCATGAGAATAGCATGGGAAAAGACAAGCCCCCATGAATCAATTGCCTCCCTATGGGTCCCTCCCACAACACATGGGAATTCTGGGAGATACAATTCAAGTTGAGATTTGGGTGGGGACACTGCCCAACCCTATCATCCCACCCCTGACCCCTCCAAATCTCATGTCCTCACATTTCAAAACCAATCATGCCTTCCAACAGTTCCCCAAAAGTCTTTTCATTCAGCATTTGGACATTAACAGTCCAAAGTCTCATCTGAAACAAGTCAAGTCCCTTCTGCCTGTGAGCCTGTACAATCAAAAGCAAAATAGTTACTTCCTAGATACAAAGGAGATACAGGTATTCAGTAAATACAGCTGCTCCAAATAGGAGAAACTGGCCAAAGCAAAGGAGTTATAGGGCCCATGCAAGCCCGAAATCCAGCAGGGCAGTCAAATTTTAAAGCTCCAAAATGATCTCCTTTTACTCCAGATCTCACACCTAAGTCACACTGATGCAAGAGGTGGGTTTCTATGGTCTTGCGCAGCTTCACCCCTGTGGCTCTGCTGGGTACAGCCTCCCTCTTGGCTGATTTCATGGGCTGGCATTGAGTGTCTGTGGCTTTTCCAGATGCATGATGCAAGCTGTCAGTGGATCTACTATTCTGGGGTCTAGAGGATGGTGGCCCACTTCTCACAGTTTCACTAGGTGTGCCCCAATAGTGACTCTGTTCAGGGGCTCCTACCCTACATTGACCTTTCGCACTGCCCTAGCAGAGGCTTTCCATGAGGGCCCTGTCCCTGCAATAAACTTTTGCCTGGGTATCCAGGCAATTCTATACATCTTTTTAAATCTAGGTGGAGGTTCCCAAACCTCAATTCTTGGCTTTTGTGTACTTGCAGGCTCAATGCCATGTGGAAGCTGCCAAGAGTTGCTGCTTCCAGCCAGGGGATAATTCTAAAGCAGTGAGACTGGGCGGCCATATGAAAGACATTCACCTTACAAAGCAGCAAGACACCTTGATGTAGGTCACATAGAACTGGCTCCACACGAGGTGCAAGTCTGCATCCTCACAAAGGGCGGGATTCTCTGAGTGAAGACAGGAACAGGAGAGACACCTACAGCCTGTGCATTGGGTTCAAAGCACAGGTTCAATTATCTGATGATAGTGGGGTAAGGAGAAAAGGGATGAGACTGCCCTGTTCCAAAGAGGATCAAAAATAGAGACTACTTGGAAAGCGTGTGAGTTTTGGGGCTCAAGGTGGCACATCCTGAACCCCAGCACTCACTTATTGGCATCTGGGAAAACAGACAGAGCAGGAAACCCATGCTCACCTTTCCGCCCCACTCCCTTCATCCTTCTCCTCCAAAACAGGCCATGAAACCTAGGAAAGATTCTCTGACTTTCCCCAAAGCAGGTCCTAATGATACAGGAGCTAGAAAGAAATTATTTTGGCAGATAGTTAGGGCAAAAGGAGTCCTTGCTAAGGCTTCCCTTTTAATAAAGAGCAGCCCCACATTTCTTTTCTCACAAAGAGCAGCCTGAAAAATTGAGCTGCAGACACAGATAAGCAAGCTGGAAGTTTGCATGGGTGAATGCTGGCAGCTATGCCAATACAGCAAGGCTACCTGGAAGCCAGGGTGTTCAGCACAGAGCCTCCATCTTCCTTTTCTTTTCACCACGTGTACAGTAAGGACCAGGCAACATGGCGCTGACTGCGTAGAGAACACATCTGCATAATAAAAAGGTTAAGGTGGGGCAGTCAGCTTCTTTGTGTACTATGTAAATAGCACATCTAGTCCGACCAATTTTTTGTGCCCTATGTAAATCAGACATTACCTCCTCAAGCTCATCTATAAAACGTCCTGCACTTTACCACGGAACTGGCAACTCATTTTCTCCAGAACCCCACTCTCTGCAGCAGAAAGAGCTTTTCTCTTTCTTTTGCCTATTAAACTTCCATGCTTAACCTCACTCTGCTGTGTCTGGGTCCTAGTCTTCCATGGCCATGGGACAGCAAACCTCAGGTTTTACCCCAGACAACAAAGCCACTTCACTAAGCCCTTCATTCAAGAGGGGCCGTCCTCATGCCTGGGGAAAGGAATATCTTTATCTCTGAAGATGAAGAATCTGAAAACAGGTCTTGTTAAAGTTCCCCCAAGTTTGTTCCCATGAGGTCACAGCCTCTCGTCCTCCAATCATACTTCTCCATAACTGTCCCCTCTTCATCAAACCTAAACAAGCATGAAAACTTGCAGGTTTCCCTGTTTGTTTTTTTGAGACGGAGTCTCGCTCTGTCGCCAGGCTGGAGTGCAGTAGCATGATCTTGGCTCACTGCAAGCTCCGCCTCCTAGGTTCCAACTATTCTCTTGCCTCAGCCTCCCGGGTAGCTGGGATTACAAGTACATGCTACCATGCCCGGCTGATTTTTGTATTTTTAGTAGAGACGGGTATTCGCCATGTTGGCTAGGATAGTCTCCATCTCCTGACTTTGTGATCCGCCCACCTCGGCCTCCCAAGGTGTTTTGATTTTCTTTTTAACTTTTATTTTAGGTTTTGGGGTACACATGATAGTTTGTGACATAGTCAAATCTGTGTCATGGGATTTTTCTGTACAGATTATTTCATCACCCAGGGATTAAACCCAGTAACAAATAGTTATCTTTTCTGCTCCTCTGCTTCCTCCCATCCTCCACTCTCAAGTAGACCCCAGTTCCCTGTTTTTTAAGTTTTCATTTCCTCATGAAAGCTCTTGTGTGATATGAAAACTAACATTAAAGAATTGTGTTTGCTTCCCCCAAGTTAATCTGTCTTTTCTTTTAAGGGGCCTCAGGCATGCGTATGAGAAGAAAAGGTATTTCTTTTCTCCTACATGTGCAATTACTTTCAGACATTAAAAAGCAAAAACAAAAATAATTTTTTTTTTTCTATGGCAAAAGCCTGGGGAGGTCGAGATTGAAGTAAACCATGTTCTGCCATGTTCTTGCCATGACACTTCAGCCTGGGTGACAAAGTAAGACCCTGTCTCAAAATAAATAAATAAATAAAACTGTCTAGGTAGTGGGTGAAGGAAAAAGAAATCTTTTATCTGGATAGATATTTCTTTGATGTATTTTGTGGTGGCTGTCACAGGGTCAGCAAACAGATGTGCCCTTGAAAGACTGTCTATTGTGGCGGGATATTTGCATGTACAGAGAATCACCATGAATGTATCCAGGCCTTTTCCATGCCTTTTCAGGATCTAAGAGGGCTTGAGAGGCTGACACCTTTACATTGAAGTTTGAAAAGAAATATTTACCATCTCTTCTCTCTGAGAATGATGACCTATTACACTTCACCTACACAGCAAAGTCTGTTTTGCCAGCCAATCCTCTTTCTTTCTTGCTCCCATTGTTACCAGAAAGGGGTCCTGATCCAGACACTAAGAGAGGGTTCTTGGATCTCACACAAGAAAGAATTCAGGGCAAGTCCATAGAGTAATGCAAAAGCAAGTTTATTAAGAAAGTAAAGTAATAAAGAATGGCTACTCCATAGGCAGAGCATCCCCAAGGGCTGCTGGTTGCCCATTTTTATGGTTATTTCTTGATGATACGCTAAATAAGGGGTGGATTATTCATAAGCCTTCCAAGAAAGAGCTGGGCAATTCCTGGAATGGAGGGTTCCTCCCCTTTTTAGACCATATAGGGTAACTTCAGGACATTGCCATGGCATTTGTAAACTGTCACGACAATGACAGGAGTGCGTTTTAGCAAGCTAATACATTATAATTAGCATATAATCAGCCATGAGGAGGACCAGTGGTCACTCTCATTGCCATCTTGGTTTTGATGGGTTTTGGCAGGCTTCTTTACCTATTTTATCAGCAAGGTCTTTACGACCTGTGTTATAGTTTGGCTGTGTCCCCACATAAATTTCATCTTGAATTATAGTTTCTATAATCCCCACATGTTACGGGAGGGACCCATTTGGAGGTAATTGAATCATAGGGGCGGTTACCCCTATGCTGCTGTTCCTGTGATAGTAAGTTCTCGTGACAGGTGAGGATTGCACAAGGGGCTTTCTCCGCTTTTGCTCAACACTTCTCCTTGCTGCCACCATGTGAAGAAGGATGTTTTTGCTTCCTTTTCCACCATGATTGCAAGTTTCCTGAGGCCTCCCCAGTTATGCTTAACTGTGAGTCAATGAAACCTCTTTCCTTTATAAATTACCCAGTCTTAGGTATGTCTGTACTAGCAGCATGAGAACAGACTAATACAACCTGTATCTTGTGCTGACCTCCTATCTCATCCTGTAACTTAGAATGCCTAACCTCCTGGGAATACAGTCCCCTAGGTCTCAGTCTTATTTTACTCAGTCCATACTCAAGATGGAGTCACTCTGGTTCAAAGGCCTCTGACACCATAACCTGTCTGGACACTAAACCTGGTCGACCAACATAACCTGTTTTTGGCCATGCTCCAGTCTGCATTCTTTCCATAACCTGAAGCTGGTATATCAGCTTCAGTACCTTACTGTTGGGTGGGGTCTTCATTCTAAAGATACGTTTAATACATTTGTATGCCATTTCTCCTATTAATCAATCTGCCTCATATCAGTTGTTTTCAGTGAACTTCCAGGGAGCCAAAGGCAATGGCCCCCACTTGGGCATATATAATAAAAAATCAAATTTAAAATGTTGCATTTTTTAAATTCATTTTTTAAATTCAAAATAAACATGTTTGGGAAAGCAACTCTCCTATAACTTCAAAGAGCACCCAAGCGGAAGATGGTTTGTTGTTTACTGAAATTAAGGGAGAGGTGATCTTGGACTTGATCTTGGACTTCCAGCCAAAACTTAAATTTATGTTGTTTAAAAGCCACCAAGTCTATGGGATTCTGTTGTTGTTGTCATTGGCAGCATGAAAGTGTTAAGACGTTTACTGAAGGAGCCATGGAGCGAGGGATTCAGCCATGAGAAATGGGATCCTACAAGAGTATGTGGAGGGACTAAATATTGTTACTGCACATAATGTTTTAGGATCACACATGGTGAAAAAAATATATCCCTGGGCAACTTGTCCAGAAGACGGTTCAGAGCTGCACTAGGAAACACACATCAGACCTTGCCAATGACAGAGAAATGAAAATCACACATCACCCTGTGGCAAAACAGCTTCCAAATGAACGAGGAGAACTGGTGCAGAAAGAAACAGCTTAGCACCAGGCCATTCCCTGCCCACCTGCATGGCCTGATCTCACCGAGCTATTTGCCCCAGGCACTTGCAACAAGGAAATGTGTTAGATGTAGGGAAAAGGAAAGGAAGTCCCCTGGCAGGTGATATAATATCCAAGACCATGTATTCTGCTCCTTGGGAGCTTGGTGAAAGGTGATGGACATGGTATTTCTGGGTCCTCTTGCAATATGACTTAGGGGGCCTTGACTCTCACCTCTATGAGCTTCAGCTTGGAATGGAGAGAGGAGAGTCACAGGAAGCTGAGTGTTGGGTTTCTAGCAGCATTAGAACAGGAGGAGTTAAGGATACCTGCCAGTCTGTGAGAAGGGTGCAGGAGCTCTGGAGCTTCCCAGACAATTCCCTTCTTGTCTCTCCCATCCGGAATTCAAACTGACCCTCACCCCAGCTGCTGTGCAAGAGAACAGATCTGTCTCTCAAGGTTCCTTCTCCAGCAGACTCACATGTCAGAAACAGGCGTTATTTCTTATAGGGTGCTTTATACCTGAGACCCATGCCAAAGAAGCAGGCGGCAATAAGGCTGGGGTATCCATGTAACCAAAATCAACTCACTGATTTGATTTTACTTAGGAAAACAAAGTTAAATTAATACTAAGAAATTATTTTAACAAAAACCTATAGGGACAATTCTCATTGTCTTTGTAAAATTGTCTCTGATCTCGTACAAATTCTAAGTCAAAACACATAATATCATTTTTGCAAATACTTTTAAGATAATCAGAAGTAGTATGCTAGATTTTTTTAAGCCCCTTTCCTCCATGCTCCTCTCATTTCTCAATCTGAGCTTGAGCTTTAAGAAATTCCCTGAGTATTTTAAATGGAAAGTCTATTGTTTTAATTCTAATATACCATAAAATAATACCTACATGCAACTTGGATTACTATAAAAAATGTACAATTTATATATAACAGCAAGTGCCACATTCATTTTTTAACTTATAAGCTTAAGTAAGTCTTTATAGAGGGATTCAATGTCTCATAATTTAAAAGAAGGTCCTTAACTTAGTCATTCTCCAAAGTCTCTACCCTTTGATCAGAACAGCAGTTAGGGACAATTGAAAGACAAGGAGGTACAGGGAATGCTCTTACTGAATAGTAGCTATAAACTTACATACATTGACACAGTAGTATAAACATATATGAAAATATACAGTAGCACAAACTCACATGAATGTCCACAGTAAACTTATATAGATATAGTAGCATAGATTTATGTGAATGGACAATGTAGCAAAAGAAAAAAGAAGAAGAAAATGTCAAGATCCTTTGATATTCATGTGAATTCAGCAACAAGTTATAGGTCCTAAGTTTTAATATCTAAGAAAATATATAGTCTTAGCACTAATTCAGAAATGCAGGCACATTACTCATTCTTGATATTCTTTGTGCTAGATGAGATCCTCTCTAAGGTATTCTCTGTCGTCTTGTAAATTTCCATGTAAAAGGAAAACCACAGATTAAATTAACCATAACTCCTGGAGAAACGGGGGTGAAGTCCCCTAACTGTCTGTGGGGTCTAGGAGGGCAGGAATCTCACCCCTCAGAGACTGTTCAGCATCATGGACTTAAGACAGAGGCCAGCACACTGTAGGTATCATGGAAGCAGTGATTGTTAGGGATTGTCATGGACACAGCTCTCCAGACAGCTGGATGCTCAGCCGTTTTTCAGGGCTGCCTACGTGGCAACTCTACCTTCTACTCTCAAACAAGAATGTGGCCCGGCTGAGGTTGCATTTGGATCCCACATTGTCCAATTACTTTCTTACATAGACTTCAGTGTTGTTAGTGTGAATCCTTCTGGATTGGTGGCCCAAGCTCATTATTATGGAAAGGAAGGTGTTACTGGTGGAGAGTGTCCAGGTTCTTGGCATCTTGAACAAAGAATTAGAAAAAATGCAAAAACAGAGCAAAGAAAGAAAAAAGGAATTTATTGAAAATGAAAGGACACTCTACAGTGTGGCAGTGGCCTGAGCATAGGGGCTCAAGAGCCCCATTACAGAATTTTGGGTGCTGAAATACCCTTTGGTGGATAGCATTGGTTACTTCGTGTATGTTGTACGTAAATGGAGAGGATGAGGTATTGTTACAAAGTCATTTACTCAACATATGCCCTATGGAGAGGATATTTCCTGTCATAGCTGAAGTATGAATTGGCTTTATGTTCCCTGCCTCTAGACCCTATTTTCCTGCTTCAAAAGAACATGGCAAAACTTCTATCCCTGTCTCAAGTGGTGCAAATCCTTACCTGTGCAGAATTTAACTGACAAATGTGCTTTGCCAAGCGAGGAATGGGAGCAAAGAAAAGTCCTATTGAGAAGCACTGCCATCCACTTACTCTCGGAAGCCACTCTATTCTGTCAACTTCTGCATCCTTGTTGAGTAACTTAAACACAGAAGAGCCTGTATATTGTCATTTGCAGGCTATTGCAATCTGATGCACAGCTCAAAGGAAGATACACAGCTCAAAGGAAGATACACACTTTGAGTAGTTTATCTACAATTCATACTGGATTTTTGCAGGACTAAATTAAGTTCTCTTTCATTATTACTGTGAGTAACACATGTATTTGATACTGTGTCAGGATGGGGATCAGGCAGCATTTGAAGCAAAGGAGAAGAATGTTTCAACTGTTAGCTCTGTGCTGTGCTTTAAAAATGTATATTGTAACAGGGTTTTCTATTATCAATAGACATATACACATGCATTAGTTTCCTGCTGCTGCCACAGGAAAGATGCTATGGTATTTTGGGGGAACTAGTATTTTACAGCTCATAAATACATGTTCATGTATATCTGTGATGAGACACATGATCCATTTTGTGATACTTGTTCATGATCAACACATAGTTTACAATATATACTGGGAAAAAAAGATGCCAGCTAAAATAAGTGAGATCCATGCACATTGGATACTTGCTTGTCTATGGGTTCAGGATTCACATGGAATAGAAAATGGATAACTTAACTTCTCCCTACACACACCAAGTTATAACATGGTTGTTTTTAATATATATTTGTGTGTGTACAAATATTTTAGAAAACTTTTAAATTCACAGTAAAATTCAGATGAAAGCACAGAGAATTCTCAGCTACCTCCACCACCCACATGCACAGCCTGTTCCATTATCAACATTCTCCACCACAGTGGTGCATTTGTTATAATCAATTACCTTCCATGGACACATCATTACTACCCAGACTCCGTAATTTACATGAGGGTTCATTTTTGATGACATGCCTTCTGAGTTTGGGTAAATGTATCATGACATAGATCCACCACTGGAGTATCGTATAGAGTAGATTAATTGCCCTAAACATCCTCTGTTCTCTGCATATTCATCCCTCCCCCTAACTACAGCTCTTTTTACTCTCTCCATAGTTTTGCCCTGTCCAAAGTGTCATAAGGCTGGGCTCATACACTATGTAAGCTTTTCCAATTGGCCCTTTCACTTAGTCATACGTACTTAAGTTTGCTCCACATTTTTTCATGGCTTGATAGCTTATTTTATTATTTTTTTAATGTTGAAAAATATTCATTTTTGGTTGTATCACAGTTTATTTACATGTTCACCTACACATATGGACTGAATGTTTGTGTCCCTCTAAAAATTGCTATGTCAAAATCCAACCCCCAAAGGATGATGTTAGGAGGTTAGAATTTGGGGGAGGTGATGAGGTCATGACGTTGGAACCTTATTAAAGAGAT
Organism: Trachypithecus francoisi; assembly: GCF_009764315.1. Taxonomy (NCBI): domain Eukaryota; kingdom Metazoa; phylum Chordata; class Mammalia; order Primates; family Cercopithecidae; genus Trachypithecus; species Trachypithecus francoisi. Next base: position 10,525 of record NW_022680637.1, on the reverse strand, counting down.
TAGTGTACTTAGACATAGCAAAAAGTTGCCATCTATGAACCGGAAAACACCCTCAACAGACTCAGAATCTGCCATGCCTTGATCTTAGACTTCCAGTCTCCAGACTGTGAACAATAAATTTATGTTCTTTAAATGCTACCAAATCTATAGATTTTGCACTGGTCTAGCAGGTTGAATGGATGACGACACTGACTGAAAGACATCTTGGTTGCTTCTACTTTTGGAGAATATAAATAAATCTGCTATACACATCTATGTGTAGATTTTTGTGTGGATTTTTTATTACTAAGTTTTTCTTTGTGTTTAACCTCTTGATGAAATATGATAGATTTTTATTTTTGAAAAGTGTACAACTCTCCCACAACAGAGAGGAGCTAAGAAAAAGTCACATAACCTATCTCTTGACACACATCAAGAGTGTAGACATAAGTTTCAACTCATTTGGATAAATACCATGGAAATTCTGATTAGATCACAGGATAAGAATATATTAATTTTTAAGAGTACGTTTAGTTTTATATGAAACTGTGTTCCACACTGGCTGTTCCATTTTGCATTTCCACCATCAATGAATGAAAGTTCCTGTTGCTCCAAATCCTCACTAGCATTTGGTACATTTGGTATTATGCATTTTGCTCATTCTAGCAAATGTGGTGTGTAGTGGTCTACTGTTGTTTTAATTTGCATTTTCCTGACAACTTGTTTTATAGAGTATCTTTTCATAGGCTTATTTGCTATCTACATATCTCCTTTAATGGGGTGTCTGTTAGGGTCTTGAGCCCATTTTGAAGTCATGATCTTGTTACTTTTAAGACAGAGTATTGATCCTTTCTATCCCCAACCCCTAGCTCCTCTGCCCACAGAAATGGCAACTCTAAGGTAAGCCACTGAGTAAAAGGTACTAGGAAGCTTTCAGTAGCTCAGAACACCCTGGGAAGTGAGTTCAGGATCTTGGCTGCTGGCAGGGTTGAGGGAAGCAGTACTCCACTGTTTGTGCAACTGGGGAGCTGAGGGATTCATGACATTAATCCAGAATGTTAAATGAAAAATAATCTACTAATGGAATAAAAAGAACTTTCACATCAAACTGCAGCCATGCATGACGGAGCATCTGTCAGTGTGAATCCATAGTCTCTCCTACAACAAGCAGAGAGAAGCTAAGACAAAGCCACATAACCTGTCTCTTGATACACATCAGGCTTTGATAAATCTCCCTTTATGCAAATGTTAAAAGAAGTGAAAACCAATATGAATCTAGGAAAAGAAAAAGAAAGTAAGAACAAGGGAATACAAAATCAACCTGGAGGCTGAGAAGGACTCACTTGTACTAAGATGTAATTGGAATTTTTCATTTTCTAAACTAAATTATAAAGAGAAAAAAAACCCTTCAAGCACTGAGGAAGGAAACAAAAATGAGAAGTAAACAGGTTACCTGCAAGAAGTCAGAATCATGTGGTACTCAGATATCTCATGAAGAGGCCTGAATTTAAAAAGTCTTTTATCTTTTAAAGTAGAAACCTTAGTGACTAATGAATTTTATTTCCAATCAAGAAGTCTATCATAAGTAAAAAAGAGGAAAGTCATTCTTAAATGTCCAATGATTCATTTTTAATAACCAAATACACTTTTCAAAAATAAAAATCTATCACATTTCACCATGAAGTGAAACACAAAAACCTAATACAAAGTTATGAGATACAAAGGCCAGAGGTTACTACTGTCACCAAATTAGCACAGTGTTTTCCACAAGAGTTTTAAGTATGGTTCTCAAAATAGATGCCAAAACTTGTTGAAAGAGGTTATAAATATTATAACAAAAATTTTTAAAAATTTTAAATTTAAAATCACATATTACATCTACCTAACATGTACTCCTTACCCATTGCCTAGATAAGAGCCAATTTTTCAAGACAAGGGAATTACAATAGAGACAGAGTTTAATTCAAGTTGAATTCATGCAGAGCTGGCTGTACAGAAGACTTGAATTTTATTATCAGTCAAATCAGTCTCCCTGAAAAATTAGGGATCAAGATTTTAAGGATAATTTGGTGGGTAGGGGGTTGGATTTTTCGATGCTGATTGGTTGGGTCTGAGATGAAATCATAGGGAGCTGAAGCTATTCTTGAGCTGAGTCAGTTCCTTAGTGGGAGCCACAGTTCACATGAGCCAGTTTATTGATCTGGGTGGTTCCAGCTGATCCATCAAGCACAGGGTTTGCAAAATATCTTAACCAATGATCTTAGGTTTGATGATAGTGGTGTTATCCTGAGAAGCAATTTAGGTAGGTTCAGAACCTTATAGCCTCGAGCTATCTGAGTCCTAAACCATAATTTCTAATCTTGTGGATAATTTGTTAACATTGAAAATGAAGTCTGGTCTCCAAGTGAAAAAAAAAATGGTTTAATGAAATAGCTGTTACTGACTTTGTTCAAAGAAAAACTATAAACTAAGTTCCTTCTAAGTTATTTTGGCTTATGCCCAAGAAAGGACAGCTTAGAGGTTAGAAGCAAGATGGAGTTAGTTAGGTGAGATCCTTTTCACTGTCTTAATTTTCTCAGTTATAATTTTTGCAAACATAGTTTCAATATTCTAATTGAAAAGACCTGGAAAGATACAAGATAATAAAAGACAAATTCTGCTCACTGAATCTAATGAGAATTCAAAGATACCATGTCATTCATCATGCTGAACATTTAGATATTAATAATAATGAAAATAACCAATATATATTGAAGAGTTACTAGGTGCCAGTCATTTTCAGCATTTTACCTACAGATTTGCAATATGGTCTCAATGTTCAATAATCTTTTGAAATAGTAAAATAAAACAACCAGTACATTTTGCAAAGCAGAATCTGGAAAAGACACAAATAAGCAAGACTTATCATATACAAAAGACAGAAAACAAAGGAAACAGAAAGACAGCCTTAAAGTCACTCATTAGGCAAGGAGACAGAAGTGAAGCCAATCATATATGTTATTATTTTGGAAGATGAAAGGTTAAACTACCACTTAAACAGACAAAGACACTAAAATATGCTAAAAATAAAATGAACAAAAACAAATACAAACATTTGCAGGAAAATAATAGGCCAAGGACAGTTATCTATACCCTCTGCTCCTACTTAACAAAATCTATAGAAACTAAAAAAAAAAAAAAAAAAAAAAAAAAAAAAAATAACCAGAGAAAACAGAAAGAAGGGAAGAAAAACAACTGCCATGCTCAGACTGGTAAATGGTGTGAAGAAATGCAACCAACACCAAGGAAATTCTGCCATGTTTAGAGCAAATTGGCCTAAATTAAAGAGGTCACCCAAAAGCAGCTCAACAACTCTTCCTTTTGAAAGACAGGTATAATTTTGAGAAAGCAAATGGAAGATAATCAAGTAGCATCCCCTACTGTGGACCTACAAAGGACAAGGTTGTGGACAGTTCACAAGTAGTAGGAAAGTATTCCCATCAATGGGATGCCAATGAGATGTGGTAAAGAAGAAACAAACATTGGCCACTAACTGCAATTTTTCTCTAAACTGGCATGTTAACAGCAATCTCAGTCTGCCATGTGGGGTAAGGAGAAGGATGGGACGGCTTGGAATTCCTCGATCTTGAAGCACAAGAACTTACTGTGAAAGAGATGAGAACAGATATATTTGAAGGTATTTTCAGAACTGTAGGATTATAGCAAAATGACAACTCAATGGAAAAGCTAAGCCTTTCAGGGAGTATCTGCCCCAGAAGCCAGGATACACTCCTTACTTAGCTAGGCATGGAATCTGTAGGGTTCTGCCTTGGGGCAAAATGCTCGTCCTTCTGCCCCCTCAGTTACCTGGAATTGTACTACTCAGCTGCTGCCCAAATTCTGAATATGCCGTGGAGGCCCTTCTTTACATTCCTAATGGTTAATTCTAGCACAAAGCAGAGCTGAATCAAGATCTGCCTTAGAATAAACAATGTACCATCATCTCAGACTGCCTCTTCTTATCTCTCCCTGTCTCTTTCTCTGACACACACACACACACACACACACACACACACTACATCCAGTTAACCAAACATGATCAAGTCTGAGTTCAGTATTTATATAAGCTATGAAAAATGGCCACCTACAAGAATGTTGAAAAAAGTTATAAATAGTAAGTTAGGGTAAAAAGTAATGCAATACTACATTTTCACAGTACCAATTTTATTTTAAAAGTTTATTTCTAATGAACACATATACTTCTAAAGTTTATCTCTAAAATTTAATATTATTAATACTATTATTATATTATTTTAATATATTATATCACATCCAAAATAATAAATTATATTTTCTAATAATACTATTTTGAAATTTTCATTTTATGCATACATTCTTTTCCATTTTTAATATTTAATATGCACATTCATATTTATGGCTGAAAACCTAAATATTATTATTGCAGGCTCATAATTTCCTTTTTAAGTTCCCCTCCATCTCACCCCACTTCACTAACTGTATTAATTTTTTATCCATGTTTAATAAATTATCAAAAACTTAGTCACTTAAAATAATACCAACTTTTCATGTTATAGTTCTGTAAGTCCAAATCCTGACATGGGTCTCACTGGTTTAAAATCAAGGCCTTATCAGGGTTGTGTTTCTTCTGAAGGCTGGAGGAGGCATTTGTTTTCTGAATTTTCCACCTTCTAGAGGTTCCTTGCATTCATTGCTTCATGGTTTGATAAGATGCTGAGCAGACAACACAACAATGTTATGTCAGATTTCTGACTTATAAAACTGCAAAGACTAAATTCTCCCAGTTGTCAAAGTCAGCAGTATTGTACCTTTCAGAACATTTTCCTATAGTCATATCTCCCTCTCACCACAGCTAGGAAAGGCTTTCCAATTTTAAAAACTCATGTGATTAGTTTGGACCACTTGGCTAATCCCTTAGAGCCTCCACACACCAGGACTCTTAATTTAATCACAGCTACAAAGTTACTTTTGTTGTGTAAGCAAACACAAGTTCTGGGGAGTAAGATATAAACAGCTTCCCTGTAGTCTACACTGGGCAGAATGCAGGCATTTAGTGGCTTGCTTATAAATTCAGCTGTGATTTGTCTCTAATGGAAGCTCACAGAACACATGAAAGCCCAAATTCCTATTTTCTTCCCATGCCATTTGTGAAAAAAACTGAGGGAAACTAAGAAATGGAGATGATGGGGCCATATGCATCGCTCAATTCAATATTCAAACACAACAACTACATGTGCATTTGGACACCAATGAGATCATCTAAATTATACAATCCATGTCATAAATGCAGTTTCAGCATCATTGTTTCAACATGAACATGCATAAGGGAATACGGAATTGAGTCAAGTAAGTAGCCTATGAAACATCAAAAGTGAATTTAAGGCTTCCTAAAAGGTTGCCAGGAATCTGTTATCGACATGATGATCCTCCCCATCTTTGAGTACATCATTCACCTCCAGGCGAGAATAAATAATACATCTCATGGACTGAGGAGGATAAAATATTTCCTTGGTACCCTGAAAGGATCTGTCATCACATCAGACTAAGTGTGCACAATGAGAAGGCAGATTTCTCCACATAATCGCCGGCACAAAGCTGGAATGGAAGGGGCAGAATGGCCCTGCAATAATGGCATGATGGAACTTTCTCTCCTAATGTTGGGTGAGTTTTTTCACACTTGGGAAATCTCAGAGAATGACCTACCGTTCGCAAATTGTGCTCATGGGCATGTGCACTGGTACACACACAAACACAAGCACACACATCGTGGAAGGGAGTTAGAATTCCAGCAACCTCACTCTGGCTTCAACGTCTACCTTCTGGTCTTGGTATTTCTTCCCCCTGGACCCATATCCCACATGTTTAGGTGGGAAGTTACTGTCATGGTCAGAAGGCCCTTTTCATTTCCAGCTCTGGAATCTGGAATTCTAGAAATAAACATATGTTGAACAACTATGTGCACTGATAGTCAACCCATCTGTGGTTCTCATTGAAAAATGCCCCAGCCCTTTCTGTGGCTAGAAATTGGCTTTCATGACCCTCTGATGACTCTTTGGTTAATCTCTCCCCAACAAGGGAATCAGTCATTCCAGGAAACATAAAACAACAGATGGGATATAATATCTAATTCTACCAAAAATATAAATAAAATAACTCAAACAGTGCCATAATTTGTAACTATCTCAACAGAATAGAAATACAAATGTATAATTAAAATATAAATTATGTGCTCAAGTTCTCATTAAATCATGCTTTTCTGGAAAAATAAAGACAAAATCATTTGCATCCACCACCCTGTTGCCAGAGATCCATGTGAATCAGAGAACGTAAGAATGGACATGACCTGTTCGGTCTGCTATCTTATTCCCCTTGGCAGTAAGGACATGTTAGCTACATACAATATTCTTTCCAGAACCTTTTAATTATTTGGAAAGAAAACACAGTTAAATGGGATCAAGGAAAAAATCCTCAGATAATTTTTATTGTTTTTCTTTACAACATGATTTTAAAATCAGGGCAAATTAACCCATTTTCTTCTGAAAATTGAATTTGAAAGGTATGTGTAAAATAAAGCAGGTAGAAAGAAGTATCCAGTAACTGCCATCAGTCTGTTAGAATTAATATTGTCACATATATATAACCCAAGGCAAAAAAATCTGAGAAACCTAGAGTCCAGTAGCAAGAACTTTGCAGTGATGGCATTTCAGGTTGCCCATGACAGATAAGTGCTGATATGATACATATTTTTGAACACTTTTCTACATGCTTCTAAAACCTTCAACTCCCTATCCAAACTTTTTGGGCTGAATGACAGAACCACAGCATTCAAAATACTCAACAACTTATGGCCAGCCATTGGCAATTAACTCAGATTATCACAAAATTGATATGGGAAGTCTAGCTGAATGAATAACATAAGCTGGCTAGAGAAGAGGGGAAATTTTGTCATGAATAAAGAATTAAAAGAGGAAATTAGCTATTTGGGGATTGTCTTTTGTTGTTTGTTATTTCGTCTGCACAATGTCCTCATCAAACCTTCTATCTTCTTCAAACTTCAGTATCTCTTTCCTTATAGAATAAAAACACTGAAGTTGAAGGTTACCATGCTCTGTCAGGTCATACATGTCTAAAAGGCTTGAGTTGAGCTCTTGTGGTCTACAAGAGAAAGTTTCTTCCTTAAACATTCTTGAAATAGTGCAGACTTCCTTTCTTTCAGCCATAGCCATGTTCTCTATGTCAAGTCTTTCTGACAAATTGGTTCAGAGAATAAACACAACCATGTTTTTAATCCTCAGCATTGTAGGTGAGTACATACAGGTAATATCCTACTAAGGAACGGCAACTTGATGAACTTACTCATCCAGTCAGGTTAAGCCATAAATAAATGCAGCTTTCAGTGTTTACTGCACATCTTTTTAATTGCTTTATTTTGAGGCAATAAGGAGCAGGGAGTGCGGTAAACTGGTTGACAGAGTTATTCCCTCTGGGACTGGGACTCTGTATGTCTCTTATTTCTGTTTCTTTGGGAATCACAAATTTGATCTGGTTTCTAGGATTAGGTCCCTCATGTCTGATTATCCTTTTTCCTATATTTTGGACCTTCTAAATCAACTGTAGGTCCTTCCTGAAAGCTGTTTTTGCTAAAAGAGTGGCAGTCATTAGACGTTTGCAGAGTGGAAGGGAATAATTGTATCAACACTGTCCCTAAGTGCCACCTTCCTCCACAGTAATGGTCTCCACCTTGAACCATTCTTTCTGAGTCAGTGAAAATTGTCTTACTCACATACCCTAAACCAATGGGTTTTCAAGATTAGGGCTAAAATTATTTACAATTCAAATAAAAAATTATGTGATGCTTCACATCATATGTCCTGAGAGGAATGCAACTTAAAACAACAATGAGAGACCACTAAACACCTATTAGAATGACAAAATCCAGAAAACTGACAACATCAAGTGCTGGTGAGGATGTGGAACAACAAGAACGTTCATTCACTGGTGGAGGGAATGCAAAATTGTATAGCCACTTTGGAAGACAGTTTGACAGTTTCTTACAGAACTATCTGCATTCTTACTGTACTATCTGGAAATTGCACTCTTTGGTACTTACCCAAAGAAGTTAAAAATGTATGCCCACAAAACAAACAAACAAAACAATGACAACAACAACAACAAAAATCTGCACCTAGAATTTTTAGAAGATTTATTCATAATTGCCAAATCTTGGAAGCAACCAAGATATTCTTTAGTAGGTGACATGGTTTGGCTGTGTCTCCAGGAAAATCTCATCTTTAATTATATCTCCCATAATTCCCATGTGTTGTGAAAGGGACCTGGTGGGAGATAACTGAATCATGTGGGTGGTTTCCCCCATACTGACCTCACGATAGTAAGTCTCATGAGATCTGATGGTTTTACATGAGGATTCCCCTTTTGCTTGGCTCTCATTTTCTCTTGCCTGCCACCATGAAGACATGTTTTTCACCTTCCACGATGATTGTGAGGCCTCCTTAACCACATGGAACTGTGACTCCATTAAACTTCTTTCTCTTTATAAATGACCCAGTCTCTGGTATGTCTTTATCAGCAGCATGAGAATGGACTAATACAGTAGGTAAAGGGATAAATAAACAGTGGTTTATAGACAGTGGAATAATATTCAACACTAAAAAGAAATTATCTATGAAGCCATCAAAGGATATGAAGATTTAAATACATATTACTAAATGAAATAAACCAGTCTGAGATGGCTAGATACTGTATCATTTCAACTATGGGACATTTTAGGAAAGGCAAAACTATAGCAACAGTAAAAATATATTGGTGTTTGCCAGAGGTTATTGAGAAGAAACGCATGCATACATGCAAGACAGAGGACCTTTAGGGTAGGGAAATTACTCTATGTGATTCTACAATGGTGGATCCATCTCATTATCTATTTCCAAACCCATACAACATACAACACCAGGAGTGAACCCTGATGTAAACTGTGGACTCTGGGGGGAAAATGTGCCCTCACATGTTTATCAATTGTAACAAATGTATTGCTCATGTGAGGGACATTTGTTGTGGGGGTTGTTCAAGAGTGGGGGCCAGGGAGTATTTGGAAATTCTCTGTACCTTCCTCCCAATTTTTCTTTGAACTTAAACTTTTTCTAAAACACAAAGTCTTTTTTAAAAAGGTAGCTGAAATCTGATTCTTGAAAAAAATTTAAATGCATCTTAGTAAAGTATTTTATCCAGATGTGATGACTTATACCTATAGTCCCAGCATTTTGAGAGGCTGAGTGGGGTGGATGGGTTGAAACCAGGAGTTTGAGGCCAGCCTGGGTATCATGGTGAAAACCCATCTCTGCAAAAAACACAAAAATTACCTGGATATGGCAGTGCATGCCTGGAGTCCCAACTACTGTAGAGGCTAAGGTGGGAGAATCAGTTAAAACTGGGAGGTCAAGGCTACAGTGAGCCATGTTCATGCCACTGCACTCCAGGTTTGATGAGAGTGAGACCCTCTCTGTCTACCAAAAAATGCATTTTCAAAAATAAAAACCAGGGGCACATCTGAGATGGCCGAATAGGAACAGCTGCAGCCTCCAGCTCCCAGCATGAGTGACACAGAAAACGGGTGATTTCTGCATTTTCAACTGATTTACTGGGTTCATCTCACTGGGGGGTATTGGACAGTTGGCACTGGTCCGCAGGTGCAGCCCAGCCAGTGAGAGCTGAAGCAGGGTGAGGCATCAGCTCATCTGGGAATCACAAGGGGAAGGGAATTCCTTTTCCTACACAAAGGAAATTGACACACAACACCTGGAAAATCGGGTAACTCCCACACTAATACTGTGCTTTACCAAGGTCTTAGCAAATGGCACACCAGGAGATTATATCCCAAATCTGGTCCAGGGGTACCCACGCCCATGGAGACTCCCTCATTGCTAGCACAGCAGTCTGAGATCCAACTGCAAGATGGCAGTGAGGCTGCGGGGGGCACTCATTATTGCTGAGGCTTAAGTAGGTGAAAACAGACATGGGGAAGCTCAAATTGGGTGGAGCCCAACACAACTCAAGAAGGCTGGCCTGCCTCTGTAGAATCCTCCTCTGGGGACAGGGCATAGCTAAACCGAAAAGCACGAAACCTTGGCAGAGGTAAATGCCCTTGTCTGACAGCTTTGAAGAGAGCAGTGGATCTCCCAGCATGGAGGGTGAGATCTGAGAATGGAAAGACTGCCTGCTCAAGTGGGTCCCTGACCACTGAGTAGCCTAACTGGGAGACATCACCCACTAGCTGCAGACTGACACCTCCCACCTCACATGGTGGGGTACACAACTGAGACGAAGTATCCAGAGCAAGAATCAGACAGCAACACTCGCTCTGCAGCAATATTCTATCTTCTGCAGCCTCTGCTTCTGATACCCAAACGGTCTGGAGTGGACCTCAAGCAAATTCCAACAGACCTACAGCTGAGGGTTCTGACTGTTAGAAGGAAAATTAACAAACAGAAAGGACACCCACACCAAAACCTCATCA